>NW_016162288.1:30720-30899 GCF_001687245.7 Rhagoletis zephyria | reverse complement strand
AGTGTCCACAGTATTTCCGCACTTTGATTGGAAAATTTCAATCGGTGATATAGGAGGTTGTTCTCGATTTTATATCTATCTAATGGTTGTTTTGAGGTCACAGCCAGACGTTTTGCAACAATAGCCAATATCTTAACCAGTGTTGCCGTTTTAGCCCTTTGGTGGCTAAATTTGGCTAC
>NW_016162288.1:9322-30057 GCF_001687245.7 Rhagoletis zephyria | reverse complement strand
TCGCCCTCAACAGCGAGAAATGGGTCGACGATAGTTCCTACTTTCGTATCATTCTCCTTTGGACTGGTTTCGAATACCTACGTTTCTGAGATGCTTTAATTGGTTTCTTTTGCTTGTTCACGTATGCACATTCCCTGTCATCGGAGTCGGATCCAGGAAACGAAGCGGTATATTCCGAATGTGAAGACTCATCCGGTGAATCATGTATTACCGAAATTTCCCGTGGCGCTGATCACTGTCTATCCGAACAGGTTCTTTCCGGACGGGGTGTGGCAACAATGAACGAATGTGGTACAATTCGCTGAGCGAACTCACGCAATTGCTCCAACATGTGGACTTGTCGAGGGTGGACGAGTTCAAGCAGATGATCGGATAAGGTACCAATGATGATATCGAGGTGGTCCCGTTCATGCAGCCCACAGGAATTACCCTGCAATTGGAATGTCAAGTCATCGATATGTTTCAGCAGTTTCGTGCAAAACTCTTGATAATCTCCGAAGTTTCTCAGTTCGGTGAAGTACCATTGTCGAGCGGCCCCTTGAGTGTGGGTACCAAACGCGTTACCAATTCATGGTCGGCTACTCCAATCTTATATCGAAATGAGCTAATAATAGCCAAATAATCTTCAACCGATAGACATTTTTCGTTCACATGAACGCCATCGAATTGAGCACGTCCCATCCATGATGGTAAGCCTCTGAATTTCCTATCCATTACATCCGCTTGGGCAGATTCGTTGTTGTTGTAGCGGCTACTAAGCCCCGTTCGGGGCGGTTCATCCATCAACATTGTCGTCTATTTCAGCTAGGGGGAGGCCCAGGAAGTGTGCTACTTCCAAAGGTGCTGTCCATAGGGACAGGGGCGTTAGCTGAGTGGGGTTCTCAGGGCATGTGAGGAGGTGCCGGGATTCATGTGGCGACTCTCCACATGCCGGTCATTGGTTGGGCACATCCTCGTTGATTCTGCTCAGGTAGCTGTTGAGCCTGCTGCAATAGCCAGAGCGAAGTTGGGCTATTGTGGCGCGGGTCTCCCGAGGCAGACAAAGCTCTGTCCCGTCCACGTCCGGTGGTTGTGTGCCTAGAACGGCATTCACAGGGCGGGAGTCTACATAACTTGAGACTGATTCCCTGTGAATGCCGTTCAGGGCCTGTCGGTAGGTTGACGGGTCCAGAGGTTGTTTGATATACCTCTGGACTTCGTCTGTCAGTTCGTAAAGATGCCTCCTGACGTGCCGTGGCGAGGGCTCTTCCGCGAGCAGTTGCCCGCTGGGATGGCCACGTCTGCGGCTCCCAGCGAGGAACTGCTTGCAGAGCATTATGTTATGCTACTTTACTGGGAACATCTGGGCCTCGTCGTCAAGGTGGTGTTGAGGCGTCATCAGGAGGCATCCTGTCGCAGGGCAGATTCGTCGAATATAGTGGCTTGATTTGGTCGTGATTGTGGTGGACCGGATAGCGAATAATTCGGATATAAATGAGATGGTTGATTAATTGGTTCTTGGATATGAGACGTTCTAACACCACGGTAGGTATTGATCGTTTGAGTTTGTAAGGTTGCAGGACCACCCAAAGAACCATGCGGAGGATCCACCGAGGGTGGTATCCAGGTATGATTCCAGGTCTTTGGCATGGTTTGGTTCATATCACGAACGTCAGGAATTTGTGTCTGCAACTGAATCCGATCACGGATCATTTGCTGTTGCATCTGTGTTTGGGCTCTCAGCAACTCAGACACCATTACAGACAGTTGGTGTAATGAGGGTGTTGGTTCCGTTCCGCCTAACACTGAATTGAGAACGGCTGGTTGAGCATTTGAATTAACCGTACTGGTGGTCAGGGTATACCGTGGTTCAGTTGCCTGAACCGAAGTCGGTATATTCTGGTTTGGAATCGAATCTGGTATGGTTAAGGGTAAATATTGTGATGGAACAGTATTTTGAGTTGAACTCATCGTTCCCCGTTCATTCTCGAAACCAGGGAAGGTCGAGTTCAAACTTTATTGGGGATCGCACGTCGGGATTCCCGTATTCGGTGAAGACATCCGAAGCTCACGAATCTTCGACTGAAATTTTCCGATCAGATCTGCCTGGCGTGAAGCCGACTCGCGTTTTAACTTCAACCGAGCAGTTCGATAACAAAAATGTATCATTTGATGAAGACGACCCTGAGGTGTTAACACCCTCATTCGCCTTCAGTTCCCGATATGCTCTCTCACATATTTCCAACTCATTCATTTGGTGTATGGCATGGGATTTTATCAACCATGGTTGGCCAACGTAAGCAGATATTTTACCATTGAGGGCGGCTATTTCGGTGTCGGTCCATTGAACCGGCGCTGGATATAGGTTATATATCTCCCCTTCGAACTGTCGCTGTTCGTTTGTCAAATAAGTTGCATCGAGAATGGGAAACAATTCCATGTCCAAAGACTCAAATACCAAGTTGTAAATTCCGCCAACGGTAGACGTGAAGTCCGTACTATTAAAGTCTATGTTATAAGATGATGGTACTCGATTTAAAATCAGTACAGTATTTACTTCAGTTTATTATTTATTATTATTATTATTTTATTCTATGAGTATGTCGTTTTGAATATCCACTTTCAAAAATAATGGCGCATAAATCGATCACTATTTGAATATTGCTTTAAATCTAATTAGTTTAACAAAAAATTCACGCTCATTTGGTTGTATATCTCATGTGATTTTCGGTCCAAAATTTTGTTTAATATTATACCGAACGTGGGCTGAGAATGGCGTTTAACGCACTAGCTCGAATCTTTTTATGGACCAAGTTGTTTGCTCCCGGGATGCAGCGAAGGCTTTGAATACTTGGGAGTATTACCTGTATCTCCTTAGGTTCCTTCTGTCGCCAACAAGGTACGCAACAAAGATCAAGACTATCCACCCCCGAATTTACCGGAAGACCAAATCAGACTGAAAATATTCAACCAGTTTGAGAATGTTAAACGAGATTACTTTGATACGAGTTTCAAATTTTATTGGGAATGAATACCCAAAGAAATTGCAAAAATAAAGAAAAATTAATGTTGTTGTTGTTGTAGCAGCATACAAATTCCCCAAAGACTTTTTGGGGAGTGTTGCTGGAGTGACAGTCCTTGGCCAGATATAAATCTGGGTCGTTCCGGTTACGTAGACCCGACTGTCGTGGGAACGAGAACTAACTAACTGCCTAAAACTAACCGTAAGAAAAATTAATAGTTTGGTTCAATTAATACTGACCGTGTTATCGGTTACGTTGCTTCAACTTATACCGAAAGACGAAATGAAAAATTATCGGTTCAAAAATCCGTCGATGTGTGGTGTTACTTGATTAAAAAAATTCAATTAACTTGCTTTTCAGAATTGGCGAACTAAACTGAACGAGAATGGTTATGACTGCGGTGTTTTATAAAAATGTCTTGTATATAAAAATGCGTGAAATGCATCAAAAGAAAGTGCGAAAAGTGCAAGTGTTTTTTGCAAATAACTAAATGTCTTATACAAATTCACAAAGTAGAATTATCTTTCTGTGGTGCGAAGAAAAGAAGCAGAAGGATTATAACCCTCACAAAGTAGAATCCTCTTTCTGTGTTGTGAAGAAAAGAAGCAGAAGTATTTTTGAGCAGAACTTCTCAACAATAAGTGACTATACTATAATTATGATGTATATTTAAATCATACAATCAATAATTATTATCATTTTACTGAAAAATGACATTATCTGCACACATAATACTCATAATAGCTATTAAACTCATAATAAAATATCACTTATCATATTGGCCTTTATAATAGGTGCGTTCGTTTAAAATCTCCAGCAGAAACCAACCAACTGCCAAATTCCGGCGAAATGTCATCTGTTCGCTCACAAGAGAGAAATATCCAAAATAGTACGCGAACAGAAAATTTGCAGAAACTTGCAAGTTAGACGAACAGCTGATATAATTTTTGTTTACATTCAAAAGTGTAAAATTTAAAACGTACGAAAAGTTATCACAAAATGTTATACTGCCGGTTTATTGATTAAAAAAATAACTACTTATTTCTTACAAGTTTAATTAGTCGAATTTTGTAATTTTTAACTTCCAAACCATCAAATTCAATTTTGTGATTTGCGTAAATGCCAACCAGCTGTTTTTGATCAGCTGTTTTCCTGTTGGCAAATTGCTGTTGGCAAAAATTTTTCCAGCAGAAACCAGCAGCTTCCCCTCAAAATGAAATGTCACTTTGCTCTCTCAATTTCCCCTACTTTGCAAGTTTTTTGCGTACGCGAACGCAAAAACTTGTAAGTTTTGGTTAAACATGAACAATTAACAGCTACGCGAACGAACCTAATATTCTTACGCTTTGAACATCTGGCAATACATTTCGAAACGTATTCTGGCAACACGTTACTCACACGTGCGGCCATCTTCGTTTCGGTCATTGTCCATAAATACATTCATACATACTTGGTTCGTTCCTTATCTTTTTGGACTAAAATCTGAAAAGTGTCAAAATGCCAGAGCGTAAGCAAAATGCGCTCACTAAAAGAGAATAACAGGAAAAGTAAAGGAACGCAAAAAACCAAATTTTTAGTCCAAAGAATGGCAACAACAAAACTAACGTCAAATAAGAACAGAAATGTATGTACAAAACACATTCACACAAGCACAAGCACAATAAACACTTGCTATATCAATTATTTTTTGCCTTCTTCCAATTTCAATTCATTTCTTTTACTTTTTAGATTATTCTCACTTTTAGCGTATTCTTTAATTTCCGTTAATTTAAAACAATTGAGTTTGAACTTTTCAGGATTTTGCCAGAAAAAATTCTTCTGACTAAATCTGACTACTTCGAACTGATGAGAGTCACTCTAACTGACTGTTGCTCTCTCATTTTTGCTGTCATTTCCGAGTTAAGGAACGCTTTTTGGACTAAATCTGACTACTTCGGACTTTTTCTGACTATTTTTGGGAGATAAGGAACGCTCCTACTATTTCGGCTGTCTAATGGAAAATAAACAAATTATAAAAAAGATAAACGTTCAAATAGCTTAATTTAGTTGAAATGTTTGTTTTCTGCACACTTGTATTTGTTTGAAATGGTTTGTTATTGTACATTTTGTTAGGTGAAACAACAAATTACTCGTAAACTATGAGTTTCCCCGCCGTCCGGTTTTCAGTTTTGTGATGTGTACGACCCCCCTCTACACCCCCCATAAAGTCATGTTCTTCAAAGCGTCCCTACAAGAACAGTGATAGTCATTTGATTGATCATGTTATACTGGTGATGGAGATCTCAATCAAGTACTTCTATCAACTTTTTAAGAGCAATATGCAAAACGTGATGTAAACATTTGTGTACATGTGATCTTCCGTCTTCCTCCAACTTATTGCCTTATTTAGTGGTCTCTTTTTAACCAACGCAAAATTTGCAATTGTGTTAGTAAGATAAATGAGAATCAGCCCTATTCTGCATTTCGATTACGTTCCCGCATTCCGCTCCGCTGGAATCGAACTTAGGTATTCTGCGTTACGATCGAAACGAAAGAAGAAGAGGAAGAGAGAAAACATCTTTCGAAATCAGCTGTTTGCCTAGGAATGTGTGAAATCGAAACAAAACAAAGAAATATTTGCCACCAAACTATAGCAGCATATGAAGTTAAAGTTTGTAAATATTTTAAAATAACTAAATATGTACAAGTATATCTAGCATCACTGTAATTTAAAAGTAAAATTGGGTTGGCTTTCCTTTATGGCCGTTCGTTAAAGGGGCGGTGGGCGAAAAGTAAGTGAGCGTGGCACCTCTNAGCAGCATATGAAGTTAAAGTTTGTAAATATTTTAAAATAACTAAATATGTACAAGTATATCTAGCATCATTGTAATTTAAAAGTAAANAACTATAGCAGCATATGAAGTTAAAGTTTGTAAATATTTTAAAATAACTAAATATGTACAAGTATATCTAGCATCACTGTAATTTAAAAGTAAAATTGGGTTGGCTTTCCTTTATGGCCGTTCGTTAAAGGGGCGGTGGGCGAAAAGTAAGTGAGCGTGGCACCTCTCACCTTTTTGGAGAGGGAATGAACCGCCATTGACAAAAATGCAACCCCCAACGACCTAGGTCCCCTATGGTTTCCTAGGGACCCTTTCGAAAAATTGCCAAAAATCACAATTTTCATTTGCGTTTATTCGCTTGAAAAATGTTAAATATTCATTTGCACAATACATTTTTATACACACATTTTTATATACAAGACATTTTTATAAAACCCCCAGTAACCAAAAGCAGCCCCAGGTTTACCACACAGAAAGGGAATTCTAGTTACCTCATCCTTTCCCAAGGTTACATCACTGGGGCGGCAGCCCCAGTTAGGTCACACAGAAAGGAAAATTCTACGTAGTAAGGGATATAATCCCTAAGCGCGGCCGAAGGCCGCATATAAAAAGAATAAATTGTATTCAGTGCATTTCAGTCTTATTTATAGGTAATGTAAACAAAAACGCCTGTACTTTGTACTTTTGGTTGCCATTATCTGATCCAATTTTTCGTATTGCCCGTATTACCGCTCGCGAAAACACAGAAATCGACAAAATTCATTTATGATGACTTACACAGTATATTTTACTTAAATTTTTTATAAAATTTTATCATTTAAACCCACGAAAATAACAATGGAAACGTCCTCCGTCAACAAATTTGCAACTTAGACAAGTAATTTTTAGCAAAAAAAAACCGACTTCAACTCTCATATATAAATATATATATATATATATATATCTCATGATCCACTGATCGGATCTTAATCAAATTAGTATGGGACCACCTCCGAGACACTACCTTTCCGATGCATCGAAATCGGTTGACGTGGTCCAAAGTTATGCGGTAACATACATAAAAAAAAAAAAAAAATATTCCGACGAACTGATAACCTCCTCCTTTTTTGGAAGTCGGTTAAAAAACGGAACTGCGATCGAAATGTAGAATACCAAAGTTGCCAAACGGAGAAAATTTCGGTTCGAGTCGAAATGCAGAATAAGGCTAAGGGCCGGGTACTCAATGTCTGGTTAACACTAATCTCCGGTTAAACATCGTTATCGACGTTACCGACTCCCTGTTGTATGCATGGAGTCGATGACGTTGATAACGATGTTTAACCGCAGATTAGTGTTAACCAGATACTGAGTAACCGGCCCTAAATGTGTTAGTTTCCATCACACAATTCTTGTAGGGGTAGTGCACTCTCGCGAAGTCAACCCAAATAGAGCTCTAAATCTAGCTCCATAACTCTCAAAATGGCAACACTGCCTTAGACATATGAAAACTTTACTAGTTACATGTATAATTAATATGTACCATTGGATATGTACATATGTATGTATATACATTTTGTTTTTATTTTTGTATACCATCTTTATAGTACTAGGCCTTATATGTATATGTACATACATACATGCATATATAACTCCTAATCAACGGTAGCTCAGAAATGGCCAATTTTACCTTGATTTGGAAAGCAGGCGATATATGTATATGTACAAATGTATTTACGCGCATATATGCATATATAATATATGTACATAAATGCTTATTTTGGAATAGTATATCCAAGTACAAAACTTCGCGAAGAGATATGTATGCAAGTATATTATGTATTATTCAATACAAATTTGTTAGGTAAGGCTTATTTACTTACCCAATTTAATTTTATAAATCTTTGTAATTGAAAGAAGTTACAGACAGACGAATTAAGCTCCTGAAAAGAAATTACTTTTCGAACATAAAATGATTTTTTCATCAATTTGCTTACTTGGCAAAGTTGTTGCGGGGTGATGTGTAGGTCCGCAAGCAGACGAAATAGTTCAGCAAGCGACGAAATACGGAAATTTGTTTGCCACACAAATACTATGAGTGCTAAATTCCCCAAAAAGCTCAAATTTTTGTTGCAAAAAAAGGAAATGGATCTTAATTAAAACAATATAAATCCACTTGGGCGATACTTTGCTAATAGACAGTCCGTTTATTATATTTTGACAGATCGTATCAGCTGATCTTTCCAATTTCATTGTGAATGGGTACTGTTCAAGACAAATGTCAATAAATTCGAACAGCAAAGACAACAACCTTTTTGGTGAAGCAATTCAGCAAGGATGTTGGGGCGCTCTTACAAAAGTATGTACTCAAAATCGGTGATTAAAAACTTATTAGAAATATTCACTACAGTGCGTCGGGTAATGAACAAAGTCAAATGGTAAAAACCCGTGAAAAAAATATAAATAACATTTATATGCAAATACAAACATTATGAAAACAAAACAGATCGACATTATACGCACATACATATACTTAAATTACGAGTGTTCTCGTACAAAAAATTATATTACCCGACTTATATTTAGGTTTGAGCTAAACTTGAAGTTGAGTTGAGAACTAAGGTACTGTTTCTCCAACGTTGTTTATCAACAGTACCTCAAGTGGAGGATCATAGCGTTCTCAACAAAAAGGGCACTTTTCTTTGTATAAAAATCGAACTGCTTCTCAAGTTGAGAAAATGCTAGTTCTCAACTTGAACTTCAATGTGATTCTCCAATTGATCTCAAACATATCAAATAATGAAATATAAATAGTAAAATAACTTATACCTTTTGATAGAAATGGCATACATAGGAGAATTTAAATAGTATTAATTTTTTACTTTATTACTCCTTTTGTATTATCTAGTTAATCAATATCGTATTACAATATGTAATTCACTTCACAGTATACAGTCCGACAGTAATTCTGCCACTTGATTCACTTCGCGTTTTATTTTCTTTGACGATTATTTGAAGATACTTTGAAGATTATTTACTTTTGTTGGCAATTTTCCTCTTTATATAGCTTTAGTTTTTCACTTGATAATTAAAAATTCGTTTCTCTATCACTTTTTACGTATCTGAGCGTCGGTTAGAGATCAGTTGGAGAATGATGTTGGATATCAATTTGAGAACTAGGAATTTCTCCAAGATTGGAGAAATACTTTTTTTGTGTTTTTGGGTAAATTGTAGAAAACTATCACAGGTTTTAATAGAGCAAAATTACATTGAGGTGCAAATTTCTGCTGGAAAATTTTTTCTTGCGAAAACATGCAAGTAAGAAAATCGGCTGAAGAAAATACTGGATTTGTGAATTATTTATTGCGAATTTTATAAGTATTGCTAGTACGTATATTTTTTTTACTTTAAGCTTAAGTGAACATTTAAGATACCTACCCTTAAATAAGTGGCATTATTTTTAACATTTATAAGACAACAGCTCCGATAGATGCATTCAACATACCTGAACATTAGCGATACCAGCCTTCAAAAGTGTGCATCTATTATCCATTATCAAAGACAGTAATACGTTTACCTGCACTGGCTCTACACTTACCCTAATTTTACAAGATCTTAGTTATTTTGTTTATCACGCAGAACAATGAAAACTAGGCATGGGTGTCAGCGCACTAAAGCTGGAATTAGTTAAGAACGTAAACCTACCGGTACGTAAACCCGAGTCAGCTGACACGATCTGTCTTACCAGAGCGCCATGTAAATGAAAACTCAACACCGCAGAATTTTTCTGAAATCTGCGGAATTTAAATTTTTCCGTGTCAGCTGATTTCTTCCTTCAATAGATGGTTGCCACTTCGTCTGTTTTGCAGATGGTAAAAAAGTTATAAGTTCCTATTCAAAATACGTTTAAAATATTTGAAATTTACTATTGAATAAGGTTTTTTGTTGGAAAACTAAGGGCCGGTTACTCAATGTCTGGTTAACACTAATCTCCGGTAAAACATCGTTATCGACGTTGCCGATGCCATGTTATATGCATGGAGCCGAACACGTCGATAATGATGTTTAAACGGAGATTAGTGTTAACCAGACATTGAGTAACCGGCCCTAAGTAGTTTATATTTAGCTACAATCTATTATAGCAGGTACAATTTGAAAAGGTAAATTTATGAAAAGGCATTGATGAATGGCAGCACTGTAGTAAGCAACACTTAGGGCCGGTTGTTCAATGTCTGATTAGCACAAATCGGAGGTAGAAGCTCCGGTTAAGCACAAGTACTGCTTTATAGATCTCATGTTACATGCATGATGTCGAAATCGTCGATAGTGTAGTGGTAGTGATAACCAGACATTGAACAACCGGCCCTTAGGGCTCCAGTAATCGACAAAATTCTGCGTGTACAGACTGCGTTTAAGGGTCGTTGTCACCATCACCGGTTATCACTAATCCCCAGTTAAACATTTTTATCGACGTTTTCGACTCCATGCATACAACAGGGAGTCGGTAACGTCGATAACGATGTTTAACCGCAGATTAGTGTTAACCAGACATTGAGTAACCGGCCCTTAATATACGTTCTGCGTTCTTGACTAATTTCAGCTTAAAGCCAGCGTGAGCTTTTTATTTTGACCAATATCTTCGTTATTACTTCACTTTTTGCAATAGTTGATACATCAAAAAATAGAGAAATAAAATATCGTTCAGAATTATGTAATAAAAACTAATTTAAAATGCATAATATGCCTTTTTTCAAGCTCACACTCAACTGTGTACGTATGCAAAGCATTCGCACGTGAACGACTAGTTTTGATATATGTGAGTGAGCGCCAATAAGAATATAAATGGAATTCTTTGCCTTTGCGAAAGTTCACGCTCCCGCTCACATTGAACTGTCTATCAAGCTTAACTCAGCTAAATAGCCGTGGGTAACACAGTGCGGTGGCGCGTCATTGCGCTGATACCGAGAGATGAGTTACTGGCGCCGATACCGATTGTCACAACTCAGTGACGCAATGGCGCCAGCAACACCGGAACACTGACAACACCGGGCGGCGCAAAGAACCAGCAAAGAACACACAAAGGCGAAGTTTCACTTGTAAATGTGTTTGTTGTATTTTTGGGTTTTGAACTTGGGTATACTTGACTTGTTTTTGCCCAACCGATACCACCTTTTATTAATTCACCTTAGTTCAACACCGGAACTCTGACAACACCAGGTGTCGCAAAGAACCAGCAAAGAACACCCGAAATAGAAGGGATGTGTAGCACAAGGCGAATTTATACAAGGTGGTGTTGCTAGAATTCGTCGCGGTCATTCTGAATGTGAAAATTATGGGTTTGTTGTAGTATTGGGTTTTGAACTTGGGTATACTTGAGTTTTTTCTCAACCGATATAACCTTGTATTAATTCACTTTGGTGCAGCGTGCAGCATTAAAGGAAATGAGCTTTAGCCTGAAGAAGCGCCGTTGCGCCAACACACTGTGCTGATTCCGACAGTGGCGCTGGAGTTAGTGTGTCAGCGCCAAAAAATTGCGCCGTTACCCAGGCCTAAAGCTAAATAGCGCAGCGTGCTGATTTAAACACGGCGCCATCTGAGGGTCAGCACAGTACCCGTCGTCGTACAGTGTAATACACCATACAGCGGTGTCATGTCTATTATTTCTTTAATTTTGGGGGCTGAGCAACGTTTGTACCGCCAACCGAATTTAGATGCTAGTATGTATGTAGTAACTGCCACGATATGTTCATCATTCTTGAGTAAAATCTTTTAATTTGCCAAGATACATAGGTTTCAACACTCAAAAGCAAAAACAAAGTACGTGTAATTTTTCAAAGAGTTAAGGCGAATTGTGTGTGTGTGTCTCATGTGTTTCTGGTGTTAATGGCGCTAGCGCTTTTCTTATATTGGTGTTGGCGCGGCAACTCCGGCTACGGTGTTAAGCTGATCCCACATAAAACTTTTGCTTCGCTTTACGTGACAGATAAGATGAATTGTATGAAAATGCACCAAGCATGCCACATAAATCGTTGAAGCTGCAGCGCGAAGCGAAAATATGGCCAACTCCCTTCTTTTAGCGCGCTTTGACAATCAACCGGTTTAATATTTATTTTGTTTCGTCCAAATTCGAGTTTTCATGCAGAAACATAAAACTTAATTACATTGCTGATAATTTTAAAGCAAAATATATAAAATCCACAAAAAGCGGTACAAAATTGTTTTCTTGGCGTTCATTGTGGCATACCTTTTGCGTCTGGCGCTTTGCTGGCAAAGTTACAAATGTCTCGCAAAGCTACAAAGTTTTATCTGCCATCAGCTTTAGCGCAATTTCGCCGCGCAGCGCAGTGTTACCCATGCCTAATTAAAAATCTTATGCCAAAACGTTGGCTGTGAACAATATTTTTTTTGAACATCTGCCAACACGTTCTTAAGGTGAAATTGGTCAAGAACGTAAACATACCGGTACGTAAACCCGAGTCAGCTAACACGATCTGTTTTACCAAGCTCCATGTAAATGAAAATTCAACATCGCAGAATTTTTCTGTAGTTGTAGCCCGTAGCGCAGAAAACTGCGGAATTTAAATTTTTCCGTGTCAACTGATTTCTTCCGTCTATAGATGGTTGCCACTTCGTCAGTTTTGCAGATGGTAAAAAAGTTATAAGTTCCTATTCAAAATACGTTTAAAATATTTGAAATTTAGTATCGAATAAAGTTTTTGTTGAGAAATAAGTATTTATATTTAGCTAGCATCTATTATCGCCATATATGTATGTAATACTTCTATATTGGCAGTAAGCTAACTTCTCAATGTGTAAGCATTCCGAAATCAAAGCGAGACAGTCTAGTACCATTTTTGTCAATGTATTGTGTACTTGAGTGCCGTTTTTGTATATGTGTTGTGTACATCTTTATTTATAAACGTATTCCTTTTCTTTCGTGCGTGTTTATTGATATATCTGTACTGTAATGTTTTCGGACGGTACTAGCTCTTACTGCCAATATAGGAGTATTACATATATGATTATCGCACGAAAAGTTGTAGTTGAAAAGGTAAGTTGATGAAAAGGCACTGATGAGTGGTAACATTAGTAAAGGTGTTCTTACACGATATGTATTTGCATGTGTACATGCCACTTTTTACATATGGAAATGTCAACATATCGTGTAAAGGCAAATTAGATTTGTTTCTGTACAAAGCAGATACAGGTACATACGAAATAGAAATGTTTCTGTTTTCATCTGACATACAGATAGAATCATCTGAGTTTAGTTTATGTATTTCGTTTTCAAAGAACGTATTTTTAAATAGTTAAATAAAGACTGTGAATTTAGACATACGCAATTACATATGTATTGAAATAGTCACATTTACAGATGCAAATACATATCGTGTAAGAACACCTTAAGCAACACTGAGGGCTCCAGTAATCGAAAAAATTCTGCGTATACAGACAGCGTTTAAGTATAAGTTATGCGTTCTTGACTAATTTCACCTTTACTCGCACTTCAGATATCAACTGATTATGGTTATGGCGAAAAATCAAAATTCAATTGACCTTTATGGCTATGGTTACAGCTGCGTTTCACAACGAAAAATTATTCAAAATTTTTACTGGATTCTGCTGGAAAGCGTTTCTTAACACAAAAAAATTGCAGAAGACAGCCAAACACAGAGCGTAAAAACATGAGAGAGCTGCAGATTTGCAGTCATATGTTTACCAAGCTGTTATTCAAAACGCAAAAGGAAAAATTTGGCAAGCTTATTTTAATTCGTTTTAGTAAAACAAAATGAGTGCATCGTTACCAAAACATATTAAAATATTGCAGAATGTAAGTATTTATACATGCATTTGAAGCTGTGTGTGTGTGTGTATATACAGTGATTGCAAATTCTGCTAGTTTTCGTTTCTTTACTTTTTCCTCTTTCGATCTCTTTGTGAGGAAAATGCTACTCTTCGCCAATCTGCTCCCATCACCTAAAAAAGTTAAGAAACACGCCTTATGGCTATGGCGTTAAACTCAAAATATAATAGCGCAGTGGCAGTGACATGGTGAAATAAAAATAAGGTGATGTCAGTTGGGGGGTGTTTGTTGTAATTTTGACAAATTCGGTAGCCCCGTTCTGAATGATGCTCTCTTGAACAAAAACTAAACTAGAAAAACTCCTTTTTGGTATTGTGCTGAAAACGTAAGAGTCAACATCACTGTTCTTGACAATTCTGTTTAGTTGTGACCTTTCCATTTAATATTTTTTTTTGCAAAAATTGTGATTTTTGTGTATATTCAACAGCTTTTAATTTTGCAATTTTTTTGAGGTTTTCCGGACTAGAAATTTAGGTAACCAATTTTAAGTTTTTATGCCAAGTGGCAAATAAAGACTAATTATGTTTACCTTCCACAGATTTGTGAATTGTGTTTTTTATCTCAGCGCGAAGCTGCGATATAAGGTCGATTTTTAGCTGCAAGTTCCAGGTGAGTTTATTCAATTGGCCAGGTTGTTAATAAAATGGTCAGTAAAAGTGCGTTTCTTGTTTAATAGGTTTTGGAAGTTGTGCCTGTTCAGCTACTAGAGGCTGCAATACAAGTGCTTTACAAATAAAATTACGAAAATCCTTTTATAATTCATAAATAATCGGTCTTTTAAAAAGAAGAGAAATCTTACTAAGAGTAGTTGTGTTTGTTTAAACAATTATTCAGTAACTCGCCAGCAACTCTCCAGTAACATAATTTCTGCGAATTCGCTCTCAAAGAAAAAATATCCAAAAAAGTACGTGAACGCAAAGCCAGTAATAATTATCAAGTTTTATGAACAGCTGATAAATTGGTTCTTTATTCGCAGCAAATTCCTAATAAAACAATATATTTTATATTTAAATTAGTTTATGTGGTCAATTTCAATAATAAGAACCCAAAAATAGTTTCCTTATTAGTTTAAATTGCATCCAGCAAGTTACAAGTAAAAATTAACCCATTAAAAATACAATTAGGGGATTCCCTTAAGCTCGAAAGTGGCTCGAAAACCACGAAACCTCGAAACTTTTCCAGCCTCGAAAAACAACTGTCAAAAATTGTATGAGTGGCGATTTTCGCGTGCCTCGAAAACTTTCGAGGCAAATTAGTCGCGAAAAAAGCCTCGAAAAGTCGTTCGTAAGTTTCAGTGTTGCCTTTATATCCGAATATTCTACGAACTTCATACAATTTACATTTTTCACTTTTTCGTGGCATTTTCAATGCTGATTTTATATGTATTTATTTCAGCTAATGCGATGTATTATACAAAAAACTCTGAATGAGCTGTCAAACTTCGGAATTTCTCCATTTTTTACGAGGCTGAAAAAAGGTGCATTCCCAAAAACAGTCTCGAAAACTTTCGAGGTTTTCGAGTTTTCTGCTCTTCGCGTTTAAGGGAATCCCCTAAATAAAAACTTTGAACTTCAGCTGTTTCGCTCTCTCAATAAGTTGTTGCGTACGAAAACGCCAAAACATGAAAATTCGTACCAATTTTTCTGGATATTACTAGAAATGGGTAAACCTAACAAAACTATTGTTTATTATCTTTAACGTTGTTTTGGTAAAATAATTCTTTAATACTTACTTTTTAAAAATAGTATTCAAAAGGGCGTTAAAATGGTCCTAAAATCCTCCAGTTTCTTTACTACATTTATTTGCATTGCCGAAATGGGGCTACCAAAAAAGTGAGGTTATGTAACTGACATCACCTTGTTTATTCCACCATGGGCAGAGACAGCTTTTAAAATCAGCTCTTACTGCTAATATTGGAAGTCACTGCCACAGCAAACACAACCGGCGTTGTCAGCGATTGCTTTTTTTGACATTCCCTTTTGTTTGTTTACATTTTTGTTGTTGGCTGTCATGATTCTGTGGGGACACAACTTGACAAACCATCTGGCAACACAACTTTGGTGTGACACTATTCTTCGTTCCGTTTTATATTGTCATTCGTAGAAAGTCCTAGCCGTTGCAACTTGAAAAAATGAATTTTCTTCCCCATCTAGAGTCAGAACCTTCGAGATAACAACAGCGAGCAGACGAAAAGATTTGGTTTAAGCAATTCAATTAGTTTTAATTGCTATATTCAAGTGTTAAGATTATTAACTAAAGTGAAATAAATATATGTGGTAACTCATCTAGTCGCTACATATTAACTGGTGACCCCTACAAGTTGTTGAACATTAAAATACGATCTTGCCACTCAACTTTGGCAAGATGCACGCCATACGATCAGACTCTGCCGATGTTAGTGCCGGCCTTCCTAGCACATCCAACGAGGCTGCAAATGATGAATTTTTCGAGGCAGTCGCTCCACCACAGCGCCAAGCGGTCGCACACGTTGACAGATTCGATTGGAACTGCCACCACTCTGAAGCAAACAAGTACAACTATGGTTCGCAGAAATAGAGGCGCAGTTTCAACTACGAAGAGTAACTTCCGACTTAACTAAATACCAAGCAGTAGTTGCGCGTCTCGACCAAGAAACGCTTATCGTCGTGGAACATGTCATCCTTAATCCACCTGAAACCAATAAGTATCTCACAATTAAAGAAGTCCTGGTAAACCACTTCTCAATTTCGCAGGAACGTCGTCTAAAAAAACTGCTTTCGGGTGTAGAGTTAGGCGATCGACGCCCGTCTGAGCTCCTCGCCGAAATCAAGCGACTTGGTGGTAGTCAGCTCGATGCAACATTCGCTCGAACCATTTGGCTCGATTGTCTACCGCAATATGTGCAAGTTGCACTAACAACCTCGGGCGAACTAGACAATGACAAACTCGCCTTACTAGCCAATATGATTGTGGAGATCCAACGAGACTCTGACAACAGATTCCTGATGCCAATCGTTAACACTTCCGAAAGCTCGATGCAGAAACAGCTCGACGACTTATCCAAGCAGCTTGGAAATTTGGCCAATAAACTAAATCAAATAATTCCCAACGACGAACCCGCAAGACGTCAGCTGTCCCGCAACACAGCGCAAACATATTCGGGCACTGAATGCTCGGCTCCATCCTCAGTCTGTTACTATCACCGCAGATTCGGCACCCAGGCCAACAAGTGTACACACCCGTGCACCTGGGCACAGAACCAGGGAAACAGCAGCAGCCCCCAGTAGACTCGGCGACAACTGGTGGCAAGGCCGGTCCCCGCCGATTGTTCGTTTATGACCGCGTCTCAGGCACGAAATACTTCGTCGACACAGGCGCTGATATTTCCGTGAGTCCTCCGTCACGTACTGACAAAACTTCACGTGCGCCACTTCTACTGCACGCTGCTAACGGCAGCAAGATAGAAACTTACGGTGAGAAATCCCTCATACTCAACATTGGACTACATCGACCAATTCGTTGAATATTTTGTATAGCCAAAGTACCGTATCCAATAATTGGAGTAGACCTACTATACCAATACGTGCTAATAGTGGACCTCAGACGGGGATCCTTCACAGATCCCAGCACCGGTTCCTACAGCGTATGCTCTTACGCCACCGCACCAATTACATCTATTACCGTCGTCAGCGAAACTAGCAGATTCACCCGAATTCTGAAAGATTTTCCTGAACTGTTGCGCACCCCGTCCAATCTCACGTCAGCCAAGCATTCAGTCAGACACCATATCCCGACCACTGGACCACCATGTGTTCAACGCGTCCGTCAGTTGTGCCCCGAGCGGTTAAAGGTAGCCAAACAGGAATTCCAATTAATGGTTGAACTTGGTCACGCCAGGCCGTCGAAGAGTCCTTGGGCAAGTCCGCTACACTTGGCGAAGAAGAAAAACGAAGATTGGAGGCCGTGTGGAGATTACCGGAGGCTCAACGACCAAACCATCCCGGATCGCTATCCAATTTCACTCCTACATGATTATTCAGCAATGCTAGCTGACAAATGCATTTTCTCCACTATCGACCTCCGTCGCGCATTCCACCACATTCCGGTAGCGGAGGAAAACATCCCTAAGACTGCGGTTATCACCCCGTTCGGCCTATATGAATTTGTCAGCATGCCGTTTGGTCTTCGGAACGCAGCACAATCGTTCCAGCGATTTATCAACGAGGTCCTCTCTAGTTTTGACTTCGTCTACACGTACATAGATGATCTCCTAATAGCTTCTTGCAACGAGCGACAACACGAGCAGCATCTACGCTTGGTTTTTAAACGGCTCAGTCAATATGGTCTTTGTATCAACGTAGATAAATGCGTCCTAGGATCAACCAGCGTCAGGTTTTTGGGATACCAGATCACCGCAAATGGTTCAGCGCCACTTCCTGACCGAGTGCAAACCCTTCGCGACTTTCCGAAGCCGAAGACTATTTTGGAACTAAGAAGATTCTTTGGAGCAATAAATTTTTATAGGCGACACCTCAAGAACGCCGCCAGTGTTCAAGCGCCGCTCAATGACTTCCTCAAGGATTCAAAGAAAAACGACAGGAGGCCTGTACCTTGGACAGAAGAAGCTGAACGAGCATTTACAGCTGTAAAAGAGCAACTCGCGGCTGCGACTCTCCTGGCACATCCCATACCAGCTTCGCAACTTCGTATTACCTGTGACGCATCCAGTACCGCTTTGGGAGCAGTGCTAGAACATCAAAAAAATAACGTGTGGCAGCCATTGGGGTTCTTTTCCAAGAAATTGTCGCCTGCGCAGAGAAACTATAGCACGTACGACAGGGAGCTCACAGCGGTGTACGAAGCCATCAAAAATTTTCGACATTGGGTCGAAGGCCGAGAGTTCATTATTCGCACCGACCATAAGCCGCTCATTTTAGCCTTCCAGCAACAGTCTGACAAATCCTCACCGCGACAAATCAGACAGTTGGGATTCATCAGCCAATTCACCACAAACATCCAGTACATTACCGGCTCGGATAACCACGTTGCCGACACGTTTTCCGACATCGACACATTGCACCTTCCAATGTGTATCGACCATGACGAACTTTCAGCCGCCCAGGCGTTGGATGAGGACTCCAACGGTTGTTAACTCACAACGACACCTCCTTGAACTTACAAACGCTTAATTTCGGTCCTGAGGGCAAAGGAATCATCTGCGACATTTCCACTAACAACGTTCGACCTTTCGTACCGACACCGCTACGACGCAGAGTTTTTGACGTACTGCACAACCTCGCTCACCCTAGTGGTAGAACAACTGTCTAGATTATTGCTCAACGATACATCTGGCCGTCGATGAACAAGGACGTCACTCAATGGGCACGGGACTGTGTCCCATGTCAGCGGTCAAAAGTGGGCCGTCATATCCGTACAACACCAGCTGCTTATCCTCTTCCAGATGAAAGGTTTGATCACATCCACCTGGATTTGGTCGGACCGTTACCAGAGTCTCAGGGTTACCGATATTGTATGACGATGATTGAGTACAGTGGCCAACGTATTCTATTCGCACTGGATATCACGTTTTGGTTCCCCCAAAATTCTTACGACTGACCAAGGCACTCACTTCGAGAGCGCACTCTTCACACCCCTCTCGCGTTTAGTTGGCGGTAAAAGAATCCACACGACAGCATACCACCCGGCAGCAAATGGACTTGTAGAAAGGTGGCATCGCACCTTCAAATCAGCGATCATGTGTCACGAAATTCCGCAATGGACATGAGTGCTACCTTCAGTTTTACTAGAGCTGAGAACCTGCTATAAGGAAGACTTGAAAGCATCACCAGCGGAGTACCTTTATGGGACAACGCTTCGGATCCCAGGCGAATTTTTCATGCACGAGAACTCTCCATCAGATCAGTAATTTTTCCTCGAAGAACTCCTCACCCACATTCAAAAGATAAGACCAGCTCCTACTTCGCACCACTGTCGTCAAAAAAACCTTTTGCTACAGAGATTTGTCGACTTGTTCGCATATGTTCCTCAGAGTCGACGCTACCAAACGACCGCTCGACCAGCCCTATTCAGATCCTCATAGGATCGTCAAAAGGATAGATGAACGCGTTTATACCATCGATGTCAACATGAACATCGAACGCCTCAAACCCGCACATTTAGCCAGCGATGACATATTTGGCAG
The DNA here is from genome assembly GCF_001687245.7 of Rhagoletis zephyria. Lineage (NCBI taxonomy): Eukaryota > Metazoa > Arthropoda > Insecta > Diptera > Tephritidae > Rhagoletis > Rhagoletis zephyria. The sequence goes on along the minus strand of NW_016162288.1, from coordinate 10,212 downwards.
CGCCGCCCAGAGAAGAGTTCTAAATAGACCAGATCTTCCGCATAATCCTAGCACTTCAACAAGCCTACCCAATAACTACGGCACCAATCATTAAATTTGGCTTTTCGGGTTCCCGCATTAAGCCTCATTTAGGGGGGAGTAGTGTGGGGACCCAACTTGGCAAACCATCTGGCAACACAACTTTGGTGTGGCACTATTCTTCATTCCGTTTCACATTGTCATTCGTAGAAAAAGTCCTAGCCGTTGCAACTTGAAAAAATGAATTTTCTTCCCCAGCTAGAGTCACAACCTTCGAGATAACAACAGCGAGCAGACGAAATAATTTGGTTTAAGCAATTCAATTAATTGCTATATTCAAGTGTTAAGATTATTAACTAAAGTGAAATAAATCTATGTGGTAACTCAGCTAGTCGCTACAATTCAATAACACAATGTTAGATAATTATTGACAGCTGCGGTTTTACACTCCCTTAAAAAAGGTTGCATTTACGAATGACGGAGAAAGGGGAAGAATGAAATCTCTTGGTGGAAAATGGTAGTAGAAATGTACGCAAAGTAGGTAATTAGTAGTGAAATTCTTTTTGTAAATTCTAATGTATTTGCAGGAAATCTGGCATTTCAAACGAAATGTTGAACCTAATATTGATATATCTACGTGAATTACGTAATTTATGTGCTATTTAGCTGTATAAAAACTGCAAAATGACTCAAAATTAAAATAAGACTACTATGAGATTGATGGAAACATCCAATTTAAAAGCAGTTAATGTTTTCATCAGTTAAATATGCTTCATATGCATATACAAATAAACATATTGCACAAAAGCTTACACTTGTATTTCACACCAAAGCTACACTGTTTCCATGTAAATTTGCAAAGAAGCAACACG
>NW_016162288.1:817-9297 GCF_001687245.7 Rhagoletis zephyria | reverse complement strand
GCACCAAATATTTATTTGTTTACTTATTTTGAGGGAGATGGCAATCTTCTGGTTTCACATTTTGAGTACAAAAATTTCAACCCTGATACAACAAATAGTATTAGTACTGAATGATATTGACAGATTGCATTCCCATAAACGTCCAATCATACATGATTGAGTTCTTTTTTTGCATTCACATTCTCTATGTGAATGGGTGTCAACCATTCCATAACACACTACATATTTTGTGTTTACAATTTGTAACCAATCTCAAGAGTGGTTGTTAAATTTTTTAAATCAAACAATCACATTTTTGAAACGAGAAAAATGAGAATGCACACTCAATTGATTCAATCATTACACAGCTCTGCAGTTTACATTGCCAAAATGCTGCCCCGTCTTTAGAGGTTTTGTGTTCCTCGTTAAATTTCCACGATAGTTTTGTATCGAGAGTTACTTATAGATACTTCAGTTCCACAGAATTCTGAGTTGTGACTCCTTTCATTGTGAGGGCAATGAGACCATTCAACCTTCTCCGAATCCTGGTTTCGGACTATGTTTTAATGACGAAATATCTAACAATACATCTTCTTCGGACTGTTTAACAAAAAAAGAGTTTTGTTATGTAAATTTATTTATTTTGTTTAAAATAAAATGAAAAACAACTTTTTAATAAATAAATGTTCCAAAACTAGATTTTATTTTATTTCTTCATCTCTGCACATCGATATTATTCAAAGGATCTTTTAAACGCTTGAGAAAAACGTTCAAGTTTGATTATCGAATACATCAACTTACTATTGTTTGTATGTAAATTTTACTCCCAAATATTTAAAAGAAAATCTCCCCTATCAAAAAATTTCAATGTGGCAAAGCTATACGTAATGTTAACATCTGGAGAAATGTCAAAAATCTGCTTTATAATAAAAAAATAGTAGTAATGAAACTACCTTCTTTTTTGTATCATGCCACTAATCGAATACAGTGTTGGCCATAAAGCTCGTCGGCGATTTCAAGCATCCGTTGATGGTTACCCCAGCAACCGAGGCAATCGGAGATCGTCGTGTCACACGTACTTGTTGTCGGCTCGCGTTGATGGAAAATCAAAAATTTTTGATTTTCCATCAACGCGACCGCTTGACAAGCGGTCTGTTTGATAGTGGCGCAAAGCGTTGACAAGCATTAGTGTGTTAGTTTGTTGTGATATGTAAAATGAGCAAGTTCGCGGAAGATAAAGATTTTAGTGGCAAGTAGCAAAAAATCGTCATCCGATGAAGACATGTTTACGTCCGCCCACTACGAAATTTTATTGCAAATGGTGTTGACGCTTTATGCTTGAGTGTCGCCGGGCAAGCTTCAAGCACCCGACATTCAACCCGACACTCACACATGTACTCGTTGCTGGGGTAACCATCAACGGATGCTTGAAATCGCCGACGAGCTTAAGGTTGGTTGGAACAGCTGTTTTATATGGTTATGGTTATGTCACCACTAATTAGCTTNTTAAAAGAAAATCTCCCCTATCAAAAAATTTCAATGTGGCAAAGCTATACGTAATGTTAACATCTGGAGAAATGTCAAAAATCTGCTTTATAATAAAAAAATAGTAGTAATGAAACTACCTTCTTTTTTGTATCATGCCACTAATCGAATACAGTGTTGGCCATAAAGCTCGTCGGCGATTTCAAGCATCCGTTGATGGTTACCCCAGCAACCGAGGCAATCGGAGATCGTCGTGTCACACGTACTTGTTGTCGGCTCGCGTTGATGGAAAATCAAAAATTTTTGATTTTCCATCAACGCGACCGCTTGACAAGCGGTCTGTTTGATAGTGGCGCAAAGCGTTGACAAGCATTAGTGTGTTAGTTTGTTGTGATATGTAAAATGAGCAAGTTCGCGGAAGATAAAGATTTTAGTGGCAAGTAGCAAAAAATCGTCATCCGATGAAGACATGTTTACGTCCGCCCACTACGAAATTTTATTGCAAATGGTGTTGACGCTTTATGCTTGAGTGTCGCCGGGCAAGCTTCAAGCACCCGACATTCAACCCGACACTCACACATGTACTCGTTGCTGGGGTAACCATCAACGGATGCTTGAAATCGCCGACGAGCTTAAGGTTGGTTGGAACAGCTGTTTTATATGGTTATGGTTATGTCACCACTAATTAGCTTTTATTGGGCGCGTTCATAAGACGTAGCTGTTTAGCTCAACTGCTACGAAACTGCTTTAAACTGTTGAACCCAACAATTACATCTTAAACATTGTTGAATGGCTAAGTGTTGGCTGGCGACTAACTTTGTTGAAAGCGAGTAGTTGAAACGTTGAATGTACAGTTGAACAATGCAAACACCTTTTTATGGCGAATATTTTTATATTTGTCCATATTTTGATATTTTTAGCCATACAACTTCGTGCAACCCTGCGTTGAGTTGAACGCAAAGTTGAACAACGCAAACACACTTTTAGAAACGGCTTGATGAATATGCTGTGAAATGAACAGCTGATATATGTATGTAAACAAATGAAGTTGCAATAGATATTTACAATAGATATTTCCAATGCCGCTGTGTTGAAAAAAATCTTTCAATGTTATAATGAATTAAACAGTGTATAATTATGAAGCAAACATCTTAATAAACATATATTTAAAAACGTTGTATTATTATACAATATTTTAGTTACTTTATCACATCAGTAATATAAAATTTAATAAAATCTTTTGGAGCTGCCACCTAACAAAGCGGCGTTACATTTAATATAAACGGCGTAAGTCTTTTGGATCAGTTGTTTAGGCTAACCCAACACGTTGAGTTCAGGTAGCGAAAAAATTTTGCGATGGAAAAATTGTCGGAATGTTGCCAACTGTTGAGATGAATGGAGCTACTCAGCTGTGCGTTTCTGAGACAAACGGTCTACGGTTAGACAACAGCTACGTCTTTTGAACGCGCCCACTGTCTTTAGGGTGAAGTTATATGGACAATTTGGCAACACTGTTCGTTTAGACAAACAGCTGATATCTGCAACATTGGAAAGTAGTTTGCGAAAACAATTGAAAATATTGGGTTCTTTCCCTAACAATCCAGACCGGATCCGGTAATTAGAGAATAAGCAAAAAGTTTACTCTCAAAAATGGAACATAATCCAGAAGTACGGGAACGCAAAAAACCACATTTCGTGCCCAGAATTTGTGAGACAGGTAGTGATGCGCTGATGTGTACCCAATACTTCCTTTTCGATACCCGATACCGATTCTTTACATTAAACCTTCGCCATTATATACATTTCAAGTTAAAAAAAAACTTTAATTACTAATTTATATGATATCGGCTAAAACACTTGAACTTATCGCAACAGAGAAATATTATTTGATCAGTTTTAATCTTAGTTGATCCAAGGTTCAAGAAAAATGCTTTTACGGATGAGGAAGCCTTTTAGGGGGGAGATTCTGTAACCAGTTAGCGACAAGTTTCGATATCGACGTAAGAATATTTCATTTCATACGTCAACAAAACCGTAGCCGATTCGAAAATTGTCGCTAACTGGTTACAGAATCTGCCTCCAGGCCTACAAAGATGATATCGTTCGATTCAGCTGGAACAAAATTGCTCCAAACAAGTAAGAGTTTCTCTGCATTATGGCCTCGAACCGACATATATACTAGAGTTGTAAAACTATCGATAGTGCCACCATCGATAGTTTCCATGTTTCAGAAAAAAACTATCATTACTCGTTGATAGTTTCCAGCAATACTATCGATAGTGTCAAACGCGACCATCGATAGTCAATGTGATGTTAAAAACTGTTCCAAATTAACAGGGACGGCATCGAAAAACAAAAAAAAAAAAAAGTATTGAAAATATAAACACACGAAGGGCCGTTTTCTTAAGTAACTTTTAACTTTAAAATTCACTTTATGTTAAAATATTGCTTTAACATGTATAGTTCTGTCTAAGTAACGCATTTTATTATCGAATTTTATTTATTTATTTGAATATCTATTACTGAAGCTTACAATTAAAAACAAAATTATGAGCCTAGTAAAGAAAGCTTCTCTTATGTGGTATAACACATGGCAACAAAAATGGGAAAAAATTTGTTGCGGCAAATGTTACAGCTGTTTTTGATTGACTTGTCAGTGCTGATTGTGAATCCATGAGCAGAAGGTTTCCATCAGCTCCAGATTTTGTGAAAAACGAGGTAAAAATGTCAAAAAATCGGGTNTTCTGTAACCAGTTAGCGACAAGTTTCGATATCGACGTAAGAATATTTCATTTCATACGTCAACAAAACCGTAGCCGATTCGAAAATTGTCGCTAACTGGTTACAGAATCTGCCTCCAGGCCTACAAAGATGATATCGTTCGATTCAGCTGGAACAAAATTGCTCCAAACAAGTAAGAGTTTCTCTGCATTATGGCCTCGAACCGACATATATACTAGAGTTGTAAAACTATCGATAGTGCCACCATCGATAGTTTCCATGTTTCAGAAAAAAACTATCATTACTCGTTGATAGTTTCCAGCAATACTATCGATAGTGTCAAACGCGACCATCGATAGTCAATGTGATGTTAAAAACTGTTCCAAATTAACAGGGACGATTTAATTTAAGCCTAATACCGCCTTTTGTTTCTTTGCTAGAGCTTCTCAAATATTGCCAAAAAAACCCGATTTTTTGACATTTTTACCTCGTTTTTCACAAAATCTGGAGCTGATGGAAACCTTCTGCTCATGGATTCACAATCAGCACTGACAAGTCAATCAAAAACAGCTGTAACATTTGCCGCAACAAATTTTTTCCCATTTTTGTTGCCATGTGTTATACCACATAAGAGAAGCTTTCTTTACTAGGCTCATAATTTTGTTTTTAATTGTAAGCTTCAGTAATAGATATTCAAATAAATAAATAAAATTCGATAATAAAATGCGTTACTTAGACAGAACTATACATGTTAAAGCAATATTTTAACATAAAGTGAATTTTAAAGTTAAAAGTTACTTAAGAAAACGGCCCTTCGTGTGTTTATATTTTCAATACTTTTTTTTTTTTTGTTTTTCGATGCCGTCCCTGTTAATTTGGAACAGTTTTTAACATCACATTGACTATCGATGGTCGCGTTTGACACTATCGATAGTATTGCTGGAAACTATCAACGAGTAATGATAGTTTTTTTCTGAAACATGGAAACTATCGATGGTGGCACTATCGATAGTTTTACAACTCTAGTATATATGTCGGTTCGAGGCCATAATGCAGAGAAACTCTTACTTGTTTGGAGCAATTTTGTTCCAGCTGAATCGAACGATATCATCTTTGTAGGCCTGGAGGCAGATTCTGTAACCAGTTAGCGACAATTTTCGAATCGGCTACGGTTTTGTTGACGTATGAAATGAAATATTCTTACGTCGATATCGAAACTTGTCGCTAACTGGTTACAGAATCTCCCCCCTAAAAGGCTTCCTCATCCGTAAAAGCATTTTTCTTGAACCTTGGATCAACTAAGATTAAAACTGATCAAAGAATATTTCTCTGTTGCGATAAGTTCAAGTGTTTTAGCCGATATCATATAAATTAGTAATTAAAGTTTTTTTTTAACTTGAAATGTATATAATGGCGAAGGTTTAATGTAAAGAATCGGTATCGGGTATCGAAAAGGAAGTATTGGGTACACATCAGCGCATCACTACCTGTCTCACAAATTCTGGGCACGAAATGTGGTTTTTTGCGTTCCCGTACTTCTGGATTATGTTCCATTTTTGAGAGTAAACTTTTTGCTTATTCTCTAATTACCGGATCCGGTCTGGATTGTTAGGGAAAGAACCCAATATTTTCAATTGTTTTCGCAAACTACTTTCCAATGTTGCAGATATCAGCTGTTTGTCTAAACGAACAGTGTTGCCAAATTGTCCATATAACTTCACCCTAAAGACAGTGGGCGCGTTCAAAAGACGTAGCTGTTGTCTAACCGTAGACCGTTTGTCTCAGAAACGCACAGTTGAGTAGCTCCATTCATCTCAACAGTTGGCAACATTCCGACAATTTTTCCATCGCAAAATTTTTTCGCTACCTGAACTCAACGTGTTGGGTTAGCCTAAACAACTGATCCAAAAGACTTACGCCGTTTATATTAAATGTAACGCCGCTTTGTTAGGTGGCAGCTCCAAAAGATTTTATTAAATTTTATATTACTGATGTGATAAAGTAACTAAAATATTGTATAATAATACAACGTTTTTAAATATATGTTTATTAAGATGTTTGCTTCATAATTATACACTGTTTAATTCATTATAACATTGAAAGATTTTTTTCAACACAGCGGCATTGGAAATATCTATTGTAAATATCTATTGCAACTTCATTTGTTTACATACATATATCAGCTGTTCATTTCACAGCATATTCATCAAGCCGTTTCTAAAAGTGTGTTTGCGTTGTTCAACTTTGCGTTCAACTCAACGCAGGGTTGCACGAAGTTGTATGGCTAAAAATATCAAAATATGGACAAATATAAAAATATTCGCCATAAAAAGGTGTTTGCATTGTTCAACTGTACATTCAACGTTTCAACTACTCGCTTTCAACAAAGTTAGTCGCCAGCCAACACTTAGCCATTCAACAATGTTTAAGATGTAATTGTTGGGTTCAACAGTTTAAAGCAGTTTCGTAGCAGTTGAGCTAAACAGCTACGTCTTATGAACGCGCCCAATAAAAGCTAATTAGTGGTGACATAACCATAACCATATAAAACAGCTGTTCCAACCAACCTTAAGCTCGTCGGCGATTTCAAGCATCCGTTGATGGTTACCCCAGCAACGAGTACATGTGTGAGTGTCGGGTTGAATGTCGGGTGCTTGAAGCTTGCCCGGCGACACTCAAGCATAAAGCGTCAACACCATTTGCAATAAAATTTCGTAGTGGGCGGACGTAAACATGTCTTCATCGGATGACGATTTTTTGCTACTTGCCACTAAAATCTTTATCTTCCGCGAACTTGCTCATTTTACATATCACAACAAACTAACACACTAATGCTTGTCAACGCTTTGCGCCACTATCAAACAGACCGCTTGTCAAGCGGTCGCGTTGATGGAAAATCAAAAATTTTTGATTTTCCATCAACGCGAGCCGACAACAAGTACGTGTGACACGACGATCTCCGATTGCCTCGGTTGCTGGGGTAACCATCAACGGATGCTTGAAATCGCCGACGAGCTTTATGGCCAACACTGTATTCGATTAGTGGCATGATACAAAAAAGAAGGTAGTTTCATTACTACTATTTTTTTATTATAAAGCAGATTTTTGACATTTCTCCAGATGTTAACATTACGTATAGCTTTGCCACATTGAAATTTTTTGATAGGGGAGATTTTCTTTTAAATATTTGGGAGTAAAATTTACATACAAACAATAGTAAGTTGATGTATTCGATAATCAAACTTGAACGTTTTTCTCAAGCGTTTAAAAGATCCTTTGAATAATATCGATGTGCAGAGATGAAGAAATAAAATAAAATCTAGTTTTGGAACATTTATTTATTAAAAAGTTGTTTTTCATTTTATTTTAAACAAAATAAATAAATTTACATAACAAAACTCTTTTTTTGTTAAACAGTCCGAAGAAGATGTATTGTTAGATATTTCGTCATTAAAACATAGTCCGAAACCAGGATTCGGAGAAGGTTGAATGGTCTCATTGCCCTCACAATGACAGGAGTCACAACTCAGAATTCTGTGGAACTGAAGTATCTATAAGTAACTCTCGATACAAAACTATCGTGGAAATTTAACGAGGAACACAAAACCTCTAAAGACGGGGCAGCATTTTGGCAATGTAAACTGCAGAGCTGTGTAATGATTGAATCAATTGAGTGTGCATTCTCATTTTTCTCGTTTCAAAAATGTGATTGTTTGATTTAAAAAATTTAACAACCACTCTTGAGATTGGTTACAAATTGTAAACACAAAATATGTAGTGTGTTATGGAATGGTTGACACCCATTCACATAGAGAATGTGAATGCAAAAAAAGAACTCAATCATGTATGATTGGACGTTTATGGGAATGCAATCTGTCAATATCATTCAGTACTAATACTATTTGTTGTATCAGGGTTGAAATTTTTGTACTCAAAATGTGAAACCAGAAGATTGCCATCTCCCTCAAAATAAGTAAACAAATAAATATTTGGTGCTAAAAAATTTTTCTAAGTGTTTGGCCGAACTTCTGCTCAAACTTGAGGCATGAGTTCGGATTTTATAAGAAGAGTTTTCAAGGCAGAAATATACTCGAAGGTTTGCCATTGCGTGCCGAAGGACGACTGCTATTTTGGGTTATGATTTGACCAGGTATTTAACCATTAACATGTAATCACTCTGCTACGGCGGCCGCCGTAAGTACATGCTATACATATCGTCGTTTAAAGTACAAAACCGCGTATCAAGAAAATGCAAAACCGCGTAGTTGCATAAATTATTTTCTAGAGAGTAAAGT
>NW_016162288.1:312-792 GCF_001687245.7 Rhagoletis zephyria | reverse complement strand
CTAGAAGTCTCGACTACTACCCCTGAAAATACCATCCCTACACCTTGACCTGATGGTCACTTATAGTCATTTATTGAACAGCAAAACCTTATTTTGTGCGAAGTTTGAGTACGCACCGCAATTAAACTAAAGGGGATAGAGCATTCCACTTGGGCTGAAATTAAGACTTGAACTTTCGACTACAATCGCTTAAGATACAATCCCTAAACTTTAACCCTAAGGTCACTTATAGTTATTTATTTAACAGCAAAAACTGATTTTGGCAAAACTTATTTATTTTTTTCAATAGCACAGTATNAAAAAAAAAAAAAAAAAAAAAAAAGTATTGAAAATATAAACACACGAAGGGCCGTTTTCTTAAGTAAAACTTTAAAATTCACTTTATGTTAAAATATTGCTTTACATGTATAGTTCTGTCTAAGTAACGCATTTTATTATCGAATTTTATTTATTTATTTAAATATCTATTACTGAAGCTTA
>NW_016162288.1:0-209 GCF_001687245.7 Rhagoletis zephyria | reverse complement strand
TGTTATAACACATGGCAACAAAAATGGGAAAAAATTTGTTGCGGCAAATGTTACAGCTGTTTTTGATTGACTTGTCAGTGCTGATTGTGAATCCATGAGCAGAAGGTTTCCATCAGCTCCAGATTTTGTGAAAAACGAGGTTAAAAATGTCAAAAAATCGAGTTAAAGGTTCTATCACCTTTTGGTTTTTGTGCTAGACTTTCTAAAAT
>NW_016162287.1:41980-44195 GCF_001687245.7 Rhagoletis zephyria | reverse complement strand
GTGAGTAGCTGACTTGACTGGTCGATGAGCTAGTGGCGTGCTTGCGCGTAATGTCTTGCCGGCCAGCTAAGCCAAGCTCGGCGTAACCAATCGGTCGATCAGCTGGTGTGCCTGCGGGCGCGCCAAGATGTCACCGACTGGCCAAGCCAAAACCAAGTACGACTCAACCCGCCGGCAGACCAGCATTGCACGCCTTTTAGGCATCCTAATTGGTCGCCGGCTGGTTGAGCCTCCGACATCGCCGACCCGTTCCAGCCCCTACTTTTGTAGAGTGCGATTAGGGGAATGGCGGTGCCCGGAGTGAGTCTTGCTAGGTCGTTTCGCTCCACCGGTTGTCGAGGGCCAGTTGCTGTTAGAAGTCACCCGCTGCCGCATATCATCCGTCGTAGCGCTCCCACCGTTGCTCCGCTGTTGCCGAGAGTCACCCGCTATGCCACCGCCGCTGCGCAACCGTTGCTCAACAGTTGTTGAGAATCACCCGCCGTGCTGCTAGCGCTCCCGCCATCATCCGCTCCGACCCGACCGAACGACCACAACGAACGTCACCTCTCTCTCGCTCTCCCTCTCTTTGGACATAAGGTTGCTAGCACTCTAGTCGTAGCGCCGTGTGTGTGTGTGTGTTCGAAGTAAATACACGAAAATAGTGTGTTTTATTTGGTGGGGGTTAGTGGGACCTTCGCCGGACTCTGGATCGGCTGAGTTCACCTCAGCCTTTGACAAAACCCACCTCATAAACAAAAATAAACTTTTAAAATTCGCCAAAATTTGGTGCGGCTATAATTTTTTCGACTACTGTACATAAGTTGGCTAAGATTACTCGGCCGTGCTATCATAGCAGCACAATGCCACTCATATTTGACTTACAAAAAAATACGGGCAGGAATTTCAAAATTTCAACCCTGTTTTTGTGAAAAAATTTAATTTTCTTTTACTCAATATATGTTGAAATAAAAGTGAAACTAAAAAAAAATTTTGCCAGAACCCCCCCGAAAAAAAATCCTGGCTACGGCCCTGGTCATATGTACATAAATGGTTTCATCTAGGGATTAAACAAATATATATTATCGAAGTCCCTTAATTAAAAAAAAAATATTTACTACATGTCTTGCAGATATGCCTTGAGGAGAGATTCCTAAAGCAGTTAGTCTTCATAAAACACTTCATTTTCACTTAAGATATTTCCCAAATTTTCCACCGATATCATTTATATTCAGAATGCAAATACTGCATTGTAACACATTTACCAAAAATCGCTGGTAACTTCCTGAAAAGAATACGAATGTTTTTGAAACTAGTTGACGAAAAGAATGTTCAAAGCTCTATTCACCTTGACCTACAAATTTCGAAATTGCGATCCGTAGATTCTCTAAAGGATTTGCCTTCTTGCGAATGCTGCTTATCAATAGTCTTTGCGCATCGACGCGAGTGTCTTTGTAACATAGCTATGCTAAATCTAATCCAAATTGGGGCTGGTATTTTTTTTGCTATCACATACTTCCATTTTCACTATTTATCACCATTAAAATGGACTCTTTACCACCATTAAAATGCAAGCAAATTTTGACAGCTGCTGTTGTTGTACAGCGCCACTTTCTTTCTTTCTTTCTTTGAACATCCAAGCAGTCAAACTACAAAATCTCGTCTTTTGTAATATCATGATATCCCAGAAAAAACAGTTTTTCTTGAAAACGGCTAAAAACGGCGGCTTAAGTATAATGAGATGAACTCATTACATCCCAGTTTATCCATTTCCACTTCCATTTTGTGTCCCGAAAGTTAACAAAATTGTAAAAGCTTACATTAAATCATAAATGAAAATAAATCAGAAAATTTTTGAGGTTATGCAAATAAGTCAGTTATTTTTGCAAACAAATGATAGAAAGTCCCTTTTTTTAAATTAGGATATATGTTCTCACTTATATTTTTGTTTTCCATTAAATATGTTCCTTGAATTATTCGACCTTTATAAAAAAAGCACTCTAAACTTAAGAAAAAAACCGGTTGCGCAAACAACGTGTCGATAACGTTTTGAAAGTGTAACTTTGTTTGATTGCTGTCTAACGGTGATTTTTATTTTACAAAAACAAAGTGAAGTTTCTGTTATTTTGGAGTATTCCCTACAGAATGGCATCAAAAAATAATGTAAAACTGCGTTTACGAAATTGGAATTTCGCACAGCCAAATGAATCATTTGACCTAATGTGCGATGTAGTGG
>NW_016162287.1:0-34796 GCF_001687245.7 Rhagoletis zephyria | reverse complement strand
AACCGAGATCATATAAGTTAATTGATTGGTTTTCACACACTTTTGAAACACAAATTATATGCATTTTTACTGCAGACAAGCTGTTGCCCCAAAACAGCAGAAATCATCCAATCAGGGCGGCCAACTATCCTTAGTTATCAGATGCCATATTGAGGATAAAAAAGTGCCAAAATGTGCCGAATAGAAAAATTAAAGCGCCAAAAAGGTGTTATTCCTTTTAATCATTCACATTTAGCAATAAAATAAAGCTACATTTTCCAAACAAAAGTGCAATGATACAATAAGATAAACCAGTTGAACAGCCTTTATAAATTAGAAAATTAAAAAGAGAAGAAGAATTTTAAAAATAAAAATTATTAAAATTAAAAAAGATGTGCACGAAAAATATTTCACAAAAATGTATTGAAATGTTATTTTTTTACAAAAGTGCCATTTTGGCACTTTGAGCCAAATTGAAAAATTAAGTGCCATTTGAAGTAAAATAGGGACAAATAGCACGGTTTGAGCCAAGTTGGCATCCCTGCTTCCAGTAACTTACATATATAAAAATGTGAAATATCGAGGGCTTGAATTCATTAATACCCTATATCTGCAATTTGCGCAAAAACTAGTTTGTGATTTTAGAAACCATCTGGGACTTATTAAATACCTGTCGTTATATAAGGTATCATTAATATCACAGATGACAGTTAAAGCTTAGGTGGATTTTTATATCAGGATCTCATCTTTGTGAAAAGTGTGCAGATAGAGGGTATTATTGAATATAAGCCCTCGATGTTTAAAATATATAAAAATTTTATTTCAACGTATACAAAAAATAAATCTATCTGCGTTACAGCACGGTGGGAGACGGGGAAGGGGGGCCGCGGCGTAGCGTGACGTGATGTGCGCGGCGGCCGCGCGAAGCTAAGCAAATTTAATGTTTAAAAGAGAAATAATGTCAATGGACTTTATTTCGTTTTTAAAAAGGTGATAATGTCAATTGACTTTATTTCGCACCAGGGTGGGAGATAAAGTCAATTGACCTTATTTCCGTTGATCTTATTACCTGTCACCGTCAAAACCCCACATACAACACAAATGGCTTGCAGCAAATTTATATTTCGCTTGTGTGGTGTATTTTGTCAACAAAAAATTTAATCAGAAAATGTTAAGAAAAATAGCCTAAAACGTACCCTTTTCACAACTACTTTCGGTACTTTTGTAGACCCAATCCGCGTTTCATCCAATTTTCTTCTCGTTTTCGGATTAATTTTCAGATTTGCTGCTGGCTGGGCTCTTCTCGTAACAAGCGCAGCAGCTTCGCGCACGTGTATATGTTACTTATTCTTTGGAACTTCACAATCACATTGTGAAAGAGGGAATCAACACGATTTAAGAGACAGTCGAGAACGAACTTATAAAAAGTCTGAAAACTTCTGAATTTTTTAGTTTGCAATTTGATGAAAGTACCGATGCGCATTAGGTCAAATGATTACTTTTTCTGTGCGAAATCAATAGCAGCTAAAATATAGCATTCTGTTAATGTAAAAGGATGGAAACCGTTAAAAAAAGTGTAAATTCAGTAAAAAAAGGTAAAAACATGACTTGGCTTTCGTACACTCTAAAAAAATGTTGTTTAAATATGCGCATATTAAGATAGGTAACCAGTTTCCTCTCTTATTGAATGCAAATTTACACACTGCTTGCTTACTTTTACTTATCATATGTGTGGCGTAGAACAAATTTCAAATTTGTTTTTTGAGTTTAACATTTATTGTTCACATTTTCATAGTTTACACATAAAATGTTTAACATTTCCTCTAAAAAATTTTCGTTTAAATTTACGCATATAAAGAGAGGTAACCAGTTTCCTCTCCTAGTGTTGCAAAATTAAACACTGTCTGTTTACTTTTACATATCAAATTTGTCACGTAGCGCACACAAGGGGTGGGTTTTGGGGTTAAATTTATTATGATTTAAGAAATTTTTATAGAAAAAAATTTCTTTTCCATTTCTTGTCATTTTGTAAAAATTTTTCTTTTATCTTGAGAGCTCTTTAAAGTTTAACTGCGAATGAAAACATTGTCCTAAAAATATGCAATGCATGCTCACTTACTGTTGCTTTTTACACTTTACAGCCTAAACAAGTTTACCACTGATATGTACTTAAGAAGCATTCGAAGATTTAATTTGCTAACTTGGAATTCGTTCCACCAAAATGAGCTACATGATAAAAATACAAGTTCAGCTAAATTTTCGTTATTCGAAGTATTAAAAAATGAGAAACCAGAAATCGACGAAAATGAATAAAAAAGTGCAAAAATTTCGTGAAATTATTTAATTTATTTATATTAAAATTCTTTTGTAAAATGTTGTATTACTTTTGAAAGTTGAGTGCATCTTTAACCGTTAACTTTTTCATGATTTAATGATCGGATCTAAATCAAATTACGGGACGACCTTTAAGGTACTTTCTTTCTGGTAAAAAAATCGGTTCACGCAGTGCAAAGTTATGCGGTGAAAAAGTAGAAATAAAAATACTCCGAAGAATTGACAAACTCCCCGCGTTCCCGGCCGTGATCTAAGCGTCGTACGAAAAAAAATGTAGGCAAAAAAGTTTTGGAGAATGAAATTCTCTACAAGTTTGGAATTTCAACATGCTATGTATTTTCAACAGAAATTGTCAAAAAATGGCGAAAACCGTGACAATATAAAATTTTTTAGCAGTTTTTGATAATTTTTTCAAATCAAAAATACTATTTTTTAAAAACCTTCTATATAGTAGATGTGGGAAATTAAATTCTCTACATATTTGTATATAACCATTTTTTACGAAAAATGCAAAATAAGCTTGCAAATAGGAAAAAAAACAAAAAAACTTAAATCCAAGATGGCGGAATGTTTCCAAATGAAATTTAGGGGCAAGACTGTGGATCCATGATCTAAGTGTCGAATTGAAGTAAACTGCATCAAAAAATCGCTGTTACAAATTTTTTTTTTTAATTTTCCTACCAAATTTATCTCATTTTACTGGGATAATCGCTATGTTTGGGACGATCTCGGCCGTACAAAAAAAAATTAGGTATAAGAGTTGTGAAGAATGAAATTCTCTACAACCCTGGAATTTCAATATGCTATGTATTTTCAACAGGAATTGTCAAAAAATGGCTAAAACCGTGACAATATAAAATTTTTTTGCAATTTTTGCTAATTTTTTACCATAAAAAATGCTATTTTTAAAAATCCTTCTATATAACAAATGTGGAAAATTTAATTCTCTACACATTTGTATATAACTATTTTTACGAAAAATGCAAAATAAGCTTGCAAATCGGAAAAAACCCAAAAAAACTTAAATTCAAGATGGCGGAATGATGCCATATTAAATTTAGGGGCAAGACTGTGGATCCATGATCGACGTGTCAAATAGAAATAAACTGCATCAAAAAATCGCTGTTACAAATTTTTTTTAATTTTCCTACCAAATTTATCTAATTTTACTGGGCTAAATATTTTTAGCTTTTTCTAACTTGATACTTTGATACTTTAATNAGCAGTTTTTGATAATTTTTTCAAATCAAAAATACTATTTTTTAAAAACCTTCTATATAGTAGATGTGGGAAATTAAATTCTCTACATATTTGTATATAACCATTTTTTACGAAAAATGCAAAATAAGCTTGCAAATAGGAAAAAAAACAAAAAAACTTAAATCCAAGATGGCGGAATGTTTCCAAATGAAATTTAGGGGCAAGACTGTGGATCCATGATCTAAGTGTCGAATTGAAGTAAACTGCATCAAAAAATCGCTGTTACAAATTTTTTTTTTTAATTTTCCTACCAAATTTATCTCATTTTACTGGGATAATCGCTATGTTTGGGACGATCTCGGCCGTACAAAAAAAAATTAGGTATAAGAGTTGTGAAGAATGAAATTCTCTACAACCCTGGAATTTCAATATGCTATGTATTTTCAACAGGAATTGTCAAAAAATGGCTAAAACCGTGACAATATAAAATTTTTTTGCAATTTTTGCTAATTTTTTACCATAAAAAATGCTATTTTTAAAAATCCTTCTATATAACAAATGTGGAAAATTTAATTCTCTACACATTTGTATATAACTATTTTTACGAAAAATGCAAAATAAGCTTGCAAATCGGAAAAAACCCAAAAAAACTTAAATTCAAGATGGCGGAATGATGCCATATTAAATTTAGGGGCAAGACTGTGGATCCATGATCGACGTGTCAAATAGAAATAAACTGCATCAAAAAATCGCTGTTACAAATTTTTTTTAATTTTCCTACCAAATTTATCTAATTTTACTGGGCTAAATATTTTTAGCTTTTTCTAACTTGATACTTTGATACTTTAATAAAAAATTTGTGATACATTTGATACATTTTTTGTTTCTTCTACGATACATTTTTTCATGACGTCGCGGAAACACTAAAGGCGCTGGCCCAATGCAGGTTTGCTTTGCACGCCTTGCTTACTTTAATTTGCTTTGATATACTTCAAAAACCTGTTTGGCCAAATGGCGGCTTGGAGCGCTGCCAAAGCAGTCAGCTGTGTAGTTAAAAAGTAAAGGTCTGCTCCCTTAAACTAAGAATATTTTCCCACAAAATTCCAGAAAATTAAAGAAAAGAAATGCATAGCAATCTTTTCAGATTTATTTTTAAATTTATGCGAATAAATTTTTGCATTTCAAAGGAATGATAATAATTATACATACATATATAAATATATATACATTTATTAAAAACAACAAACTAAAAAAATCTATTTTTCAAGAGACGACTTAGCAGTAGTTTGACATCATAAATATCGCTCGCTTTGTGTGAAAAGATGCTAAGTCTACATTTTATGAAACCTCATATTTTGATATAGGAAGCAAGCGAAATTATGGATTAAGGTACTTGTTTTATTTATTCTCGTTTATATTCAATGAAAGAAAAAAAATTTTCTAAGTCCAAAGAGGCCTCGAATATCCGATAAGGCCAAAATAATACGAAATCTTTTAACAAAGATCGAATCCTTCTCATTCGTACACGGTCAAAAATTTGGGTTTAATTTTTAAACCGCGCCGGGACTACTGCCTTTTTAGTCTTTTTAACCGACTTTCAAAAAAGGAGGAGGTTATCAGTTCGTCGAAATCTTTTTTTTTTTTTTTTTTTTTTTTNTCATGATATATATATATATATTTTTTTTTATGAGAGTTGAAGTCGGTTTTTTTTTGCTAAAAATTACTTGTATAGTCTCCTTTTTAAACCAGTCAATAGTTTTAAGCAATTTTCAATATATTCTGGTTAAAATTTTAGTCCTGGATGCCGAGAAAATGATGTTTTGCTATGGGTGGTTTAAAATTAAAACCAAAGAGTTCGTGGTTTATAAATCAATCCAAAATGTTTGAATTCTAGTTTCAAGGTTTGATATATAGAAAATTTGGTTTAAAATCCAAACCGAAATAGAAAATGTTTGCCTCAATATGCCTTATTTTATATGTCTCTCAGAGAGAGAGAGCTAATCTTATGAACTGACGGCATCAAGACAGCGAAATGTGGTGTTGATTCAAACTCAACATCATTTACATGCATGGCTGTAGCTGAGTGTGCAAAGATGCTTGATACAATTTGTTGCTACCAAGGCTGTCCGAAATAGCTTTCGTGAAGTGCAATGTGAAGCAAACGAAATAGAAAATGTTTTGAAGCCGGTTGAAAATGTCTGAGTTCTTTGTAAATTTTGTGTAAATAAAATGCAATTTATGAAATTTTAAAAAGTTAATTTTTTTATTTCATTCTGTACATAAAACTTGCATGAATGTATTTTAAAGAGCGAATTTTCAGTATTTTCTGACGATATATATTTAGAAGTATAAACCCTCTCCCCCCAAAAAATATATTTCTGCGTGCGCGGATGGCACTTAGTATTTATTATTTGTAAAAATTATATTTTTACTTTCAAAAAGTTTGTAATTTTAAACATTTCATATGTATATTTATGTGTATATTTTAAACAACTCATGTTCAAAATCAAATCTTGAACATCTTGTGCGTATACAGATTCTGGTTGAAAAATAAACACTTTTCAGTAGTAGTCAGAACACCTACAACCTGTTGTAGCGAAATCGAAAGCAATGGTGTTTTTTAGTATATTTTAAAATTTATTTTGTCGAAACTTTATATTAACAACTTCTAGCGGCTGTTTTTGTACAGCGATCTCCGTTTTTCTGTCCTCTTCTTTTTAGCTCTACCACACGAATATTTTTCAAGGGGAAAACAAAAATCATCCACGAAAAGGAAACAGCAAAATGAACGAAAGAAACATTCAACAGTTATCAATTCGCTTTTAGGTAACGGGACATTAAGGGCTGGTTTCTCCAACTCACCTTAACTTAGTTTAGCCACTTTTTGGACTTAAGTCAAAAGTTAGCCTACGTTTTACACAGCTTATTCTTGACTTAGTCAAGAAAATTGGCTTAACTAAGTTAAGTTGAGTTGGAGAAACCAGCCCTAAGTGTGGCGTCCTCTCCTTTCTTTTTCATGTTGTTTCTTATTGTTCCCCTTACCAATACAGCAGTGCTTACCATTATAAGAATCTACGGAAGTACATAATAGTTGCCACTTAATTAAACATGCAATTCATTTAGGTACATTACAGATCGTCCAACCTGACAAATGATCGACCTCGATCATATAAACTTAGAATTACTCTACTTGTATTGTCCTTCAACAAGTATTCTTTTGCCAAAATCATTCTGCTTTGAGATTACTTTTTTTCCATGATCGTATAAAACGAGCCTCGATAATGCCATTATATGGCAATTTGGTAATTTGGCAATTCTCTATGTCTTTAATAACGTAGCGATCATTAGGTAACTTCTCGTGAATAATATAGGGTCCTTTAAATCTTGGAATAAGCTTTTTATTAGTACCTATAGTGGAATCAACATTTTGGATAACTACAAAGTCACCCACATAGAACTCTTTTGAAGGCCTATGACTTTGTTTGAAATAATGTTCGTTGCGTCGTTGAGATGCCAGTATAGCGCTATTTGCTTCTAGTCTTATCGTAGTTAGGTCACGCTGTTGATCCATCTTTTGATCTTCCAGATATTCAGTCAGTTCATCAATTACCGGTCCTCTCTGGTTTGCCCCAAAAAGTAAATTTGATGGGGTCTTACCTGTGGAGCTATGAATATAATTGTTAAGGGCGAACTCGACTGAACTTAGCTTTGAAACCCAATCAGAATGTTGGATGGGCTCACTTAATTTGCTCAACATAGGGGTCAATACACGATTGACTCTCTCTACCTGTCCGTTTGCCTGTGGGGACCCAACCGCAACTTTTACATGGCTAATATTATGTTTAACCAAAAATTCACTAAATTCTAAGGACGTAAAGCAAGTCCCGCGATCTGAGATTATTCTTGCGGGTCTGCTATAATACTGAAAATATTTTTTTAAGGAATCAATGACCTCTCTTGTACTGGTGGAGTTAACGGGATATAATTTGACATATTTGGTAAACGCATCGATTACCACTAGCAAATATTTCCTTTTGGATTTCAGGGAAGGCAAAGGACCCAAATGATCTATATGGATCGTGTCAAATGGGCATGGCTTCTTTGGTATACTATGAAGATTTCTCTCATCGATTCGGGCAGGAGCAGAGTAAACAATACATTTGAGACAATTCTTTATAAACTTTTCTATTTTGGGCTTCATATCAGGGAACCAATAATACATCCTGAGTTGATTATAAGTTTTATTTATCCCTAGGTGAGCAATTTTTTCATGTATACATCGTATAACATTATCTTCTATATCGCGTGGAACATAGAAGTAAAGCTGACCCTTCATATCTTTCCTATAAACTATCCCATCCCTGAGATCGAAAAGTTTAGATGGCTCACTCTCTAATTTTTCTCGCATTTTCTGTATATCGGGATCACGATTTTGAGTTGCCTGCAATTGAAACTCAAGGTCATCTTCACTGATGGCAAGTACTAACTCACTTCGGCTAAGAGCATCGACATGACCCATATTGCTTCCACCCCTGTGTTGAATAGTGTATTCATAATTTTGAAGCTCTAAGGCCCATCGTGCGATACGGGGATTTAATGTTTTTTTATTCAATGTTAGGGTGAGCGAATTACAAACCGTAACAATCTTAAACGGAATCCCCTCAAGGTATACCCTAAATCGGCACAAAGCATAAATAATGGACAAAGTTTCCAATTTGAAACTGTGGTATTTGCTCTCAGCTGCAGTAGTTCGTTTAGAAAAATAGAAAACTGGGTGGAGCTTTTTGTCAGTTTGTCGTTGGAGTAATACAGCACCGAACCCCTGAGCACTTGCATCACAATGCAGTTCAGTCTCATACTTTGGATTATATATAGCCTGGACTGGCGATTTTATCAATTTTAGTTTTAACTCTTCGATTGCACTTTCGCAAGCCTTAATTGAATCAAATTTGGATTTTTTTTTAGCATGTCGTAAAGTGGTTTCGCAATTTTGGAAAATTGAGGAACAAATTTTCTGAAATAGGCGCATAGTCCAATAAAAGAGTGTAATTGCTTCAATGTTTTCGGAATAGGATACCTTCTAATAGCCTCCTTATTTCGGTCACTTGGTGCAATTCCATTGTAATCTACTTCATACCCCAAATATTCTATACTGCTGTACACGAATTTGCACTTGGATAATTTTAACTCAAGCCCATATTTAGCGATCTTCTGAAGAACAGATTTTAATAATGACAGATGTTCATCTAGTTCAACAGTAGCTAACAGAATATCATCCATATACACTATCAGCAGTCCTTGGTCAATGAAATCTTTCAAAACAAACGTAATGAACCTCTGGAATACTGATGGAGCGTTCTTAAGACCGAATGGCATCATAACGTACTCGAACTGACCATTTGGCGTGACGAATGAAGTATACTTAATGGACTCTTCCGATACCCTTACCTGATGAAACCCGCTTTTTAAATCTAATAAAGTAAAATACTTTTTCCCACCTAGATATTCGAGGCAATCCTTGATAAGAGGCAGTGGATAATTATCTCTTACTGAAATTTTATTTAGATCCCTGTAATCAATACACATACGGGTTTCCCCATTCTTTTTTTTTACTAAAACTATTGGTGATGCATATGGTGATTCACTATTTCGGATAATTCCTTTATCTAATAGTTCGCCTACAATCTTTTGTACTTCAAACTTATCCCTGTATGACAATCGACGCGGGTGTGAAAAACCCGGTTGGTCAGACAATAATTTGATAGACATTTCAAAAGGCTCGGCAATGTTTTCTTTTGGGGTACTTTTGTAACACTCATAGATTATTGTTTTAATAGCAGTGATAATGCCTTTCGTCAATGAACAATTTATATCATAGGTACAAGCATTATCATCGCAAATAGCGTCGATATTCATTTGACAAACAACGGTTCCTTCTCTAAAGAGGAAGCACTCTTTACTTCCCAACTCAATCAAATTTCCACTATCATCGATTCACAACTATTACTAATTTGCGGACAACTTAACCCATCAAAGCAATCTACACTATGTTCAGCTTTAACACTAGCATCATCAACAACACAACGATCAATATTCGGAAGGCAATCACTCTTTTCACTAATATGTTCGAAATTCGTAAAGCAGTACTCGGGACAATCTATTATATTTTCATTTGGCAAAAGTTTCGGAACCTGAATAAAATTTTCATTTGAAGTGGTGGTAACACAACTCAACTTATCAATTTTATTACGATTTAACATAAACAATTTTATTTCAAACAAATTCAAGGAGTCTCTTCCAAGTAAGAGAGGTTTAGATAAAATTTCATTAGAAACAATCAAAAGAGATACAGTTTTACATTTGTTATTAAGTAAAATTTTTGCTTCAATTTTTCCATAAGTGTTTAGATTTACACCACCAAGGCTTTGATACTTGGACACCACATCATCATTGTCGTCTACTTCAAACGGCACAAGATGTTTGCTTACAAAGCTTACCGGGCTACCACTGTCAATTAATGAAACACAATTTTCAAATTTTTCTTTCAGGTTCCACTTGCAGAAGGCAATACTTACAATTTGATAAGGCTCAACTGGGTAAATGTCATCAGATGCGGCGGATTCGTTGCAGACAGCGTTCACTCGCTTAGTTGCCGGTTGTTTGCACTGCTTAAGAACGTGGTCTTTGCTACCACATCGGAAACACGATCCAATATCCCGCTTAGGCTTCGGGCACTGGCTGGAATAATGGCCCAATTGAGAGCAATTGAAACATCGGATTCCAGCGGCTGGCATGCTTGACGAACCAGAACGTTGAACTGAGCGGTCGCTTCCCCGCTTTTTATCGTATTTGATGAGGAGCTCCTTAAGCTCGTCCAAAGTTTTCGCTGTATAGAGCACTGAAGCGTAAGCTGTGCTATCTCGCAGACCATCAATAACAGCACTTATTACTTCCTCTTCACCCAAATTGGCTTGGGCAGCAATTTCCTTCATTGACAGCATATATGATAAAATATTCTCATTGGGCTGACTATGACGCTTGTACAGTTCCCTTTACACATCGTTGGTTGAGACATTTCGCTTGAACTGTTTGAGGAGCTCTGCTTTCAACCCAGTGTAATTTGTTGCTGTAGATGTTCGAAGAAAAATCGCGGCTGTTCCGGACAATACTCGGCGCATACACATATATTTAATATGTTCGCTCTGGGTGCCGATTTTTAAAGCGTTGTCAAAATCAGACAACCACTTTTCAACAGGGTACGCATTGTCACCCGAAAACTTCGGAACAATGCCATGAACTTCACTTATTGTGAGCCTCTGGAGCCCGTTAATACTCTCTTCCTCCAACGCCTTTAGCTCCATTTGAAGTAGCAGCATTTTTTTCTTTTTCTCCATCAAAACGATTGCTTCATCTAGGTCACGTTCCACCACGTCACTCATTGTACCAATTTCTATATCCAGATCACGCTCAGCACCAGATTTCTGAGCTACATCTTCGTTATAAGTAGCACCTTCACCTTCACTTTGGGCAGCGCTAAGTAAATTACGCAGCTGTACTACTGTGGCAGTTGCGGGATAAGCGACGCCAAGCTCTTCAAGAGTCTGAATTAATTCGCCTTTGTTTAAATTACGGGACATGTTTCGACCCAAACCTGATGTAGCGAAATCGAAAGCAATGGGGTTTTTTAGTTTATTTTAAACTTTATTTTGTCGAAACTTTATATTAACAACTTCTAGCGGCTGTTTTTGTACAGCGATCTCCGTTTTTCTGTCCTTTTCTTTTTAGCTCTACCACACGAATATTTTTCAAGGGGAAAACAAAAATCAGCCACGAAAAGGAAACCGCAAAATGAACGAAAGAAACATTCAACAGTTATCAATTCGCTTTTAGGTAACGGGACATTAAGTGTGGCGTCCTCTCCTTTCCTTTTCATGTTGTTTCTTATTGTTCCCCTTACCAATACAGCAGTGCTTACCATTATAAGAATCTACGGAAGTACATAATAGTTGCCACTTAATTAAACATGCAATTCATTTAGGTACACTACAGATTTTTAGTTTTTGGTGAGTAACGTACCAGTATTTAAAGTAGTTTCATGTTCGTTCTATTTTCTGAAAACATAGCATTAAATGTTAACTACTATTTCAAAAGTCGCTACAGTATTTATTTACATACTTTCAAAAGTCTCCATCTTCTGATGAACTTAGAAAACTGCAAGAAAATGTGTAGTTTCGGTGCCCAGTGGAAGACGTCGTAAAAAATAAGCAGACAAATATTCATGGAAGAGAGAACGCGAAAAGCTAAAAATATAGCTATGTAAAAGTTACTGTTTCAAAACTCGCTATATTAAATTTGTATATATAAAATTTGCAAAAACTACCCCACTGCGATTTTGTTTTTTAATGAATTTTAACGAAAATTTGTCGAATTTTTTTTAAATTGCATAACTTTTTGAGGCAGTGTCACTGGATTGGTACATTTGTACAGATTTGTAAATTTTTATATTGGGCTATTGGTAAAAAAAATGTGACACTTTTTTTTGTAGTCAAAAGATTGGTACAATACACCAATCTTCTATTGAAAAATTTCAACAAATTATTTTTCGTGATTGGGATGAAGAAAAATATTTTGGGTGTTCACACAATTGGGATACGATTTGCACCAAATTTTGGCAATATATGCAATCGTGTGACACTGCCTTTAAACTTGTATTTATACGGATGTTGGTAAATAGCGAACTATAAAAAACTAACCGAAATTAAATAATAACAAAAATAATCTTTTAAAATTCGCCAAAATTTGGTGCGGCTATAATTTTTTCGACTACTGTACATAAGTTGGCTAAGATTACTCGGCCGTGCTATCATAGCAGCACAATGCCACTCATATTTGACTTACAAAAAAATACGGGCAGGAATTTCAAAATTTCAACCCNGAATGAGATCAACTCATTACATCCCAGTTTATCCATTTCCACGTCCATTTTATTTGCCGAAAGTTAACAAAATTGTAAAAGCTTACATTAAATCATAAATGAAAATAAATCAGAAAATTTTTGAGGTTATGCAAATAAGGCAGTTATTTTTGCAAACAAATGATAGAAAGTCCCTTTTTTTTTAAATTAGGACATAGGNATTAAATCATAAATGAAAATAAATCAGAAAATTTTTGAGGTTATGCAAATAAGGCAGTTATTTTTGCAAACAAATGATAGAAAGTCCCTTTTTTTTTTTAAATTAGGACATAGGTTCTCACTTATATTTTTGTTTTTTATTAAATATGTTCCTTGAATTATTCGATCTTTTTAAAAAAAGCACTCTAAACTTAAGAAAAAAACCGGTTGCGCAAACAACGTGTCGATAACGTTTTGAAAGTGTAACTTTGTTTGATTGCTGTCTAACGGTGATTTTTATTTTACAAAAACAAAGTGAAGTTTCTGTTATTTTGGAGTATTCCCTACAGAATGGCATCAAAAAATAATGTAAAACTGCGTTTACGAAATTGGAATTTCGCACAGCCAAATGAATCATTTGACCTAATGTGCGATGTAGTGGGACTTAAGGTTCTTCTCGTGTTAGTCAGGTACCCATTTGCAATCCAAATCGAAGAAGAACTTTTGATGTGCGAAGTACTTGAGACTTACACCACTAGCGACGAAATTTTTAAAGACAAATTTGTACAGAAAAATGGTTTGAAATGGAGCAAGTGTGCGGATATATGCAGCGGTGGGAAAAACGAAAGGAGCGATATCTAGGATGAAGCATGAGGCAGAAAACGCCACTGTATGATCCGACGGTATTCCCTGCTGAGTAGGAAGATGCCGCCACTAGATTTAAAACCCGTATTGGATGACGCTGCCAAGATAACAAAGGCCTGCGAAATTAAAATACATCTTTGGTTTTTTCTAGCACGTCGAAATTTTTTTTATTGGTGACATGTATATTTTATAATTTCTAGCAATTTGCATGAAAACCACATAAATAAACAAAGTAAGGCACTCGGCACATTACGCGCCTAATCAAAGTAGAGTAATCGTTTCGTCATACCGAAACGAATGCATGACAACTCGACTTCTGTACACTTGCACGCCGTACATAAGTCACCAGCTAATAAACACTTTCTACACATAACAAATTTTCTGGCCGTTCTTCCGTAACTACGCACTTCCGCAAATATTTCTGCTCCGAAATATCGCATAAACGCTTGTGGTTTAATACAATTTGCACGAATTTTAGCACGAAATTATTCATTTTCAATTATTTTCTATTGAATTGACAAATAAATTTTATTTCCAACACAAAAAAGTAAACAAATTATGATTTCAAAACTGCGAGCACCTTAAGGCTGATTCACATACAACTTTCTTCGCTTTGCTTGATAGTTCTTTGCTTTGTCGTATAAGATCGATGTAGGCATATGCATGAGTATGCTCACATAAAAAACGTTTGAAGCAAAGCAAAGCAAAACGAAGCAAAATCTTGGGCAACTCTCAACTTTTGCCCGCTTTGGCAATCAGCTGTGTACATTTATCTTTTCTTGTGCGCTTGCATTTGCATTTAATGACAAAAATAGGGTAAATAGGAATTTTTATTGCTATTATTAATGCATATTATTATATTGCTATCTATTTTACAGATAAAAAATATGGAGGAAAAGGAGAACGCAAAAGCTGTCAAAGCGTTTATTGTAGCATACCTTCTGCGTTTCGCGCTTTGTTGTCAAAGTTTGAACTGTCAAGCAAAGCGAGGAAAGTTGTATATGAATGGCCCTTTACAATGTTGGGCGCTTCGATTCATGAAGCTTTTATGATTAGGCGAAAACAAGATTTTGAATCGTAATGTACAGAGCTTCATTGAAATACTTGTGCTCGGCATAAAAGCTTTATACTTTAGTATGCCGAAACGATTACACTACTATGATTAGGAGCTTAATGTGCGGAGTGCCTAAGTCAGAAAAACGTATGTAACTTCGAAGTTTACGCTAAGAAAATTGATAACAGCCGGTTTCACCAGAAATTTAAATGGATTTGTCCATATATGTCCATAAAAAATTCATAAAATTAAAGTCACTTCACCGATTTTTCAATTTGCAATGTTGTGTGTCAAGACACCATTCATTGCTATAAAACCTTTGCTTTGCAAAGATCCTATAAAAGTCTCGACATCAGCCTCTTCCCCTGGTATCATATCAAAACTCTAGAGGTAGATGAGGCCTCGCCGCAGGCAGTTAATATTGCGCCTAAAATATGCACTACAAATGCTACAGCGGAAATGGACGATGCGCCATTTCTTTGCTCGTATCCTGTAGCCAAATGTACCAGTTATAAAGTTGTCAGATTTCGGTCAGAAATATACCAGTCTTATACAAGTTCAAAATAGACAGAAAAATACTAGCCCAATTATGGACCAAAACCACTGCAGCAGGGTACGAAAATGAACTGTACAAAACAATTCCCATTTGCTCATCGATCATCATATCATTTGTGGTTTTGTACAGTTTTGTACATAGTCAGAAACAAATTGTAAGATTCACTGTCATTTTCCCCAACGAGAAACGTTTGCTTTTCGTTTGTGACAATTGTACCATAGGGTACGTTTTATATGTATGCAAACGTTTCAATTACGTGAAAAATATTTTTTTCTGTAAATTTTCATATCCAATTCAATCAAAAAACATGTACTACATACATACATATATTTTTCTCTGCACGATTCATTTCGTTTGTTGTTTCGTCTGTAACTACTAAACTACTGTAGTGTACTATCGCAAAGTGAACTCGGCCGTTTTGTTTTCGTATTGTACCGAACTGTTGAAGTAATAAACGAAACCAAATAGTAACGTACAATATAGTTTATTTTCGTACACTGTTTGGGAGTCAACAAATAAAATGAATTCATGAATATATAATAAGTAACGTTTGATTAAGTACACTTTAATATATTACACATTTTTATTTAGCAGCCTTAGATTTTTCAATAATTATTGTTAGTTTTTTTTGAGTATTAATTAAAAGAAAAAATAAATACATAAATATTTCAAACTTTCAAACATAAATTTAAATGCATTTTTCATTAAATATTATTAAAAGTAAAAGCTTTCAGGTACAATAAATACTGGATTTTTTGTCTTATTTAATAATGTTAAATATCGATGGCTGAGTGGAAGATCGACCTATCTCGGCAGCTAGTTCAAAAACACCCTATCTCAGAAAACTTTTCAAGAATTTTATTAAAAAATACCCTATCTCAGAATTTGGTTGATTAACGCCCTATCTCAGAATTCGGTTCAAAAACGCCCTATCTCAAACGAAANGGATTTTTTGTCTTATTTAATAATGTTAAATATCGATGGCTGAGTGGAAGATCGACCTATCTCG
Organism: Rhagoletis zephyria; assembly: GCF_001687245.7. Taxonomy (NCBI): domain Eukaryota; kingdom Metazoa; phylum Arthropoda; class Insecta; order Diptera; family Tephritidae; genus Rhagoletis; species Rhagoletis zephyria. Next base: position 18,907 of record NW_016162287.1, on the reverse strand, counting down.
GCAGCTAGTTCAAAAACACCCTATCTCAGAAAACTTTTCAAGAATTTTATTAAAAAATACCCTATCTCAGAATTTGGTTGATTAACGCCCTATCTCAGAATTCGGTTCAAAAACGCCCTATCTCAAACGAAAATACATTGAAAATAAGCTGAGATATGGCGTTTTTCAACCAAATTCTGAAGTAGGGCATTCTTGAAAAGTTTTCTCAGATAGAGCGTTGTTGAAAATTTTTTTGAGATAGGGCGTTTTCGAACTGGCTGCCGAGATAGGTCGATCTTCCACTCAGCCATCGATATGCAAACAAAAACATTTTAGTTAAAAATAAAATAAATACTTAGTTCATTTTCGAGTGAACTTAAATAAAATTAAAACTTTTCATTAAACGTAATTAAATTCATTAACTTTGTAATTATTAACGCATAAAATTTGAGATTTGGATAAGAATAAAATAAATAAATAATTCATGCAGTTATCAAATACATATTCTTAATTTTTGTCTATAGTTTGGCTTGTTGATTGATAATTGAAATTAATCAAATAATTCTATTAATCGTGTAATTAAAAGAAGTAAAAAGTAATTGAAAATGATCAAAAATAACAAAATAATCATGTAATTAAAATTAATGAAATAATTAATAATTTTTAATCAATTATTAATCATTAAAAGTGTAATTGGTATTTAATCATTAAACGGTAATCCAAAAAAAAACATGCTTTAATTAATAATTAGTATGATTATTAATCATTATTTAACAGGTCTGGTATAATTGAATATGTACTCGCTTTAATGGTTTACAATATACCGAAATAAAAGCTATATTTTGTAACTTTATTGTATTAAACTGTCGAAGTCAAATAAACCGGGCATGAATAAATCGTTTTGTACCTGGTACAAGTCTGGTAATTTTCGAACTAGTTCGGTTTCAGTCTGGAAATTCTAGTTGTAAACTAGTATTTTTCCTGACTAGTTTGGGGTTTCACTGCAGGGTATGAATGTACATACATATATGCATTTGTGTGCACCAATCTATTAATATCGTTGAATTATTTTAATATCTATTGCAAAATTTTATACAGACAAGGCTAAAAAGTAGAAAATGACTAAAATAAAAATTAACAATAACAACACGCTGTCAAGCTTTAATAGCAGCGAGTCAGCTGCACTTGATAGTAGTAGGTTGAATAAGGAAAATGGATTAGCAACAACAGCTTACGGGGTGTGCATAGCTCAGTGGTTAACGCTTCTGACTTTGCACATCGNGACTAAAATAAAAATTAACAATAACAACACGCTGTCAAGCTTTAATAGCAGCGAGTCAGCTGCACTTGATAGTAGTAGGTTGAATAAGGAAAATGGATTAGCAACAACAGCTTACGGGGTGTGCATAGCTCAGTGGTTAACGCTTCTGACTTTGCACATCGATGACGTGGGTTCGATCCCTGCTGAAAGTCTAGAAAAAAAGGAGTCTGATGAGGAGATGTGGTGATCTCCGAAATAGCTGCTATAACTTCTACCGCTTAAACATTGCTGTTTTTTCCATTTTTCCTAACAAACAAATCGTGGTACAAAGCTCAATAACACTATTGAAATAAAAATGAATAACTGCGCCACAATAAAAATTGACAAAAAAAACAAAAACGTTTTAATATAGTACGCTTTTATAAATGGACTAAAAAGTAGAAAATAATATTTCTCAGTCCAATAGGATTTGTTTTGATAACTTTTGATTTTGAAATTTTAGCAAAAGTCATTATAAACAAGTCATGAGATTAAATATGAAAAGCGTGGGGCGCATGTAATACTCTTCAATTGATATGAAAGGTAATATATGTATGGACATTAGACTGCCATCACTCCCCATACAAAAAAAATCAGTACGGGTTTTCCATTGGAATTATAAAATCTATTATATTCTAAGACGTCCACCAANCATGAGATTAAATATGAAAAGCGTGGGGCGCATGTAATACTCTTCAATTGATATGAAAGGTAATATATGTATGGACATTAGACTGCCATCACTCCCCATACAAAAAAAATCAGTACGGGTTTTCCATTGGAATTATAAAATCTATTATATTCTAAGACGTCCACCAAAATATTTCGGAAAAATATTAAGATTTAAGCGAGCTGGACCGATTTGAAAATACCTCTAAAATGGAGTTGTTTATGAATAAAAATAACTAGTTTCTTAAAGATGTTTTTTGAAAAAATCCCATCAAGTAACAAAACGGTTTAAACTTAAAAAATTTACATAAAAATATTAAAAAAAAAATAAAAAAAATTTAACGGAATCGAATAATGAGATTTTTGATGCTATTTTTTAACTTTTTTCAAAGATTGGTATAAAAAAAACTTGAATAAAACTGAGCATAAACTCTTCTGATTTATACTTTTGAGGTATCATTGGAAAGGTATTTTCCCGCCCTTTTTATTTCTTTGCTAATAAACTCATGAACGAACATCATTCAAAGTTGAATTAAGTGTGTTGGTATTTGAAAAAAAATGGGACACGAATGACTTTTTTGCACATAAATAAAAATAGTGGGAAAATACATTTCTACCGAGACCACGTAAGTCTAAATCAGCATAGTTTTGGCCCAGTTATTTTAGTTTTTCGTAAATCAATCTTTGAAAAAAGTAAAAAAACAGCATCTTAAATCTCATTATCACGATACCGTTGAAAAGATTTTTAAATATTTTTATGCAGATTTTTTAAGCCTAATCTGTTTTGTCATCTGAGGGGACTTTTTTCAAAAAGTTATTTAAGAAACTATTTTTATTCATAAAAAACTCCATTTTTGGAGGTATTTTCAAATCGGTCCAGCTCGCTCAAATCTTAATATTTTTCCGAAATATTTTGGTGGACGTCTTAGAATATAATAGATTTTGTAATCCCGGTGGAAAAACAGCAACTTATTTTGATGATGCAGTCTGATGTATGTACATATGTGGGTGTATGAATAACGATCGCTTAAAATTTAGGTCCATGTTATGTGTTTGACTATTGTCAATTAAATCTAATGCTGTGTATTGCATGCTCTCCACGTTTTTCGTTTTCAATCTCATAAATTGTTTATAATGGCTTTTGCTAAAATTTCAAAATCAAAAGTTATCAAAACAAATTCTATGGGACTACGGTTGCCAGACGTACTGATTTTATCAGTACAGTACTGATTTTGCAACTCTTGTACTGATTTATTTATTTCTTCAATCAGTACACTAATGTTCTGATTTTTTTAAATTTGTACTGATTTGCACTGAATTTTCAACTCAAACAAAATACTTTAGGATTTGCTTAAGGTTTTTGCATACTGTTGGAACTTCCTAAAACTGTACTGTAAAAAGTAAAAAGAAAATAGTTTAACTGTAGTTGACATGTTTCAGACAGTGTGTCCAGATTGGGCGATTTTTTTTTTGATACTTGCGCGTACAAATTTAGGAAATCGCCTTTGGCGATTTTTTCCCTTCAAGTCAATTTTTTTGTGCGCTATTATGTAAATTTCTCGAAACCCCAGAGAAGAAGGTCATGGAGTTAGAACTTTAATTTTGATGTGGCAACACTTTTTATTGTTATAGGTTTTTTTGTAGCATATCATAGAGCTGAAAAACTATCGATAGTGTTCCCACTCGATAGTTTCGAAAGTTTAAGTTTAAGTTTTGAATGGGCAATTAAGTTTAGAGTTGCACTTTTATCTGAACTTTTAGAATGATAAAGTAGTGGAAATAGAGAAGAGACTATCGATAGTCATAAAGACTATCGATGGCGGTTTCAACTATCAATATTAACAACCTAAAAACGACACTATCGATGGTGTCATACCATACGAAAGAATATTACGTCTTACGTCAGTCGTATAAGCGTTCACTATGTCATAATTTATTTATTTTATTTTTAGAGCCGAGCGCTTAAAAGCGAATTGTGCCATTAATCAATTAATATGAGTTATAATAAATTTATTAATTTCGCAGTCCTATTGGGAAATGTGTTAATACAAATATTTTTTAAAAGTATGAGTATTTTTAAAGAAAATTTTTTGTACATCACTATCACATAAGTGAGAAAACATCACATCACATAAGAGTAAAAACTATTTTAACAAGATCTCGTTTTTATAATAAAATATTTTTTAAGCCGATTTCATGAATTTTATAAAAAAAACGTTGGCGATTATTTTCCAAAATGGCTCTTATCTTTTTAAAAAATCTGGACACCCTGATTTCAGATAATGTTTGATACCCCCCGAGAAATTAATACAACAAAAAGATCCATCGTTTTATGGGCATAGATGAAGTTCCTAAATAGTGGTTTTTTACCACAGTTTGAAAAAATATGTAATTTTATTTATTTTTTTCAATACCACACTCAAACGAAGCAACTGAGAGGATCTTAAGTATAAAGTTTCCTTCCTAGCGCAAAGAGAGAAACCGTCTTCTGATTAAAATTTTTTAAAGTGAACTGCAAATTAATTCTTTGACTGCTTAAACACTGAAGATGGAAATGATCTCATTATTGCTGTTCAAAAATGCCATAAATATAAAATAATTTATTGGCTTCTGTGTACAATGATGTGTACACTCATGTTAAAGTGAATAACACTTTTATTTTTTATGAACTATATTTTATTTATGTAGCAAAATGTTGTTAAAACAAGTACGCTGGCGTTTTAAAATATTATCTGTTATTTACATTCATAATTTTGCTTTGAATAAAAATGTACTGAAAAGTACTGCTTTTTTTATCATGAAAAAGTTCAACGTACTAATTTCGCTCATACAAAATCTGGCAACCCTATATGGGACTGAGATATTATTTTCTACTTTTAGTCCGTTTTGCCACACAGTGCTTTTCAAATACCGCTGAAACTTACTAGAATACTACTTTTGGAGAGTTTTTCTTTTTGCATCTGAAAGCATAAGTATGTCGCATTATTTATTATATATGTGGAGCACTTCCACTAGAATTTATTTCTTTACTTAAAGTAATTACATTAGTACGCATAAATGCACCTCTGTACACTCATTTCAGTTTCATATTCTCTATTCCATTCTATTATATTCTTATGTAGTTGTAATATTTGCTTGAACTTGCTTTGTATTAATGGAGAAATAATAAAACAGTGTGTTAATAGAACTCGTGGTTATCACATCGTATCCACATTGGTGACCCCGCACGGTTTCCATTTGCGCACTGCGGTATTTTTTTTCATAACTATTAAAACTTCTATTCGACCGGGAAATCTCTTACGGGACACAAAGTAAGAAGATATGCTTAACGATAATCTTCTCGTCACCGAGGGCTCCAACGCATCGAATGCGTTTCCTCCGCCTCCGGCAGCAACACGTGAAACCACTGCATTATCAAACCCGGTATCACGTATTCCACTGCCAACAATGTCGGAAGAAAATATCGAAGCGTACTTTTACTCCTTAGAGTTTTGGTTCGAGGCGTCTCTTATATCCGGCGATGTAAGAAAATTTAACATCGTCCTCGCCAGCGTCCCTCCAACGAAGCTGATGGAGCTGAAGCCAATACATTCGGGAAAAACTAATTGATAATTTCACAGACAGCCAGCAACGACGCTTACCGCGTGTCCTGAAAGATATGGCTCTTGGCGATCGGAGGCCAAGTGATCTTTACAAGGAAATGAAACGCGTCGCCGGCAATACGCTCAGTGATAGCATCCTCCACGACCTTTGGTTGAGCAGACTACCGCCCTATGTGCAAGCAGCTACAATCGCTGCAAACGTTGCAGTGGCAGAAATATTAAAAATGCAGATTCAATCAGTGAATCTATTGACCTGCATAACAATTCGGTTCACTCAATTTCGTCCAACGCAGAAATCGCTAATCTTAGACAAGAAGTAACGGAGCTTACGCGAAATATGCAAAAACTTTTGAAAGTCAAAGCTCGCTCTCGATCTCGCTCAAAGTCCCGTACAGTACATGCCAGAAGTACATCAAACGGTGAAACCTCCTGGTATCATAAGAAGTTTGGGGACAATGCAACGAAATGCCGCGAACCGCGTAGCTACAAAAACAGTTCGAGATGCAACAAAAGCCCATAGGCCTGCTCGGCCGATGCAATCTCAGATAACGGCAAACACTCTGAGATTGCAAACACGTTCCGCTTGCGGATTTATGATACGTGCGCTAAAATAAATTGTTTAATAGACACCGGCGCGGACGTGTCCGTTATTCCGCGATCAGCTAATTCAGACCGAGGAAAACCAACGGAACTTAAATTGTTTGCCGCAAACGGCTCTCCAATTTCGGTGTATGGTGAAACTTTAATCAAACTTAACCTCAACCTACGTCGAGAATATTTGTGGAAATTTTTAATTGCTGATGTAGAGACGCTTTTAAAGCTGGGAATCTGTCGACCATCCAGCAGCAACTGGGCCAGCCCCTTGCACCTGGTGCGAAAAGCCGATGGCTCGTGGAGGCCTTGCGGTGACTACCGCGCGTTAAGCGCGATAACAGTTCCAGATCGTTATCCACTTCCATTTTTGCAGGACTTCTCCAGTATTCTTGCCGGGAAGTCTGTATTTTCTAAGATAGACATCCAGAAAGCCTTCCATCAAATCCCGATTCATCCCGACGACATATGTCAGACCGCAATTACGACGCCGTTCGGTCTCTATGAGTTTACGCAAATGACTTTTGGGCTCAGAAACGCTGCGAAAACTTTTCAAAGGATGATCAACGAAGTTTTTAGAGGCCTCAATTTTGTGTTCACATATCTCGACGATATCTGCGTGGCCTAAACGAACATCGATGAACATAAAGAACACCTGAAACAGGTATTTCAGCGCTTAAGGGACCACAGCCTTACGATAAACGCCGGAAAATCGAAGTTTAGTGTAAACGAGTTGCAGTTTCTAGGCCACTCTATTACACTAGAAGGAATTCGACCATTACCTGCGCGCATGGAGGCACTGCTTAAATTTCATCGTCCCTAAGTTGCGAAGGATTTCTTATGTTTTCTCGCGATGCTGAATTTTTATCGGTGGTTTTTGCCACGGGCACTCGAACATCAAGCGAATCTTTTTGATATGGTGAAAGGCAATAAACGTAACAACAATACTCCGCTAGTGTGGACAAAAACCACAACAGAAAAATTTGAAGCCTGAAAACAACAACTTGCTGACTGCGCTATGTTGGCTCATCCGCTTCCAAATGCAGAGCTCTCTCTGTGGGTTGATGCTTCGAACTTTGCTGCTGGCGCCGTCCTCAATCAAGTTGTCGATGGCGGTCTCCAGCCGCTGGGATTCTTTTCGCGAAGATTTTCAAAAGCGGAAAGCCGATACAGTACATATGACAGAGAGCTCACAGCGCTGTACCTTGCTACTCGTCATTTCAGATACATGCTTGAGGGTAGGTACTGTCACATATACACGGACCACAAGCCGCTCATCTACGCGTTTCGGCAACGACTTGACAAAGCGTCAGATCGGCAAGTGAGACAGCTCGATTTTTTTTCTCAAATCACCACTGATGTACGCCACGTCAAAGGCCGAAGTAATGTTGCAGCGGATTTGTTCTCCCGTATAGTTGCAGTCGACATCACGCCAATAAACTATGAGCAACTCGCAGACGACCAGGAAGTTGACGAGGAGTTACAATCTTTACTTGCCGGTAAAATTAATTGTTCTTTGAAGCTAACTAGCTTTATTTTTCCTTCTAGTTCTAAGAAAGGCTACTGCGACACTTCAACTAAGCATATTAGACCCTTCATAACCAAAAGGTATCGATGCTCATTCCATTCATGACATGTCGCACCCTGGTACAAGAGCTACAGTGAACCTGTAGCTCGAGCGATTTGTTTGGCCTGGCATACAACGTGACAGCCGAAATTTCGCCCGAAACTGCATTAAGTGCCAGAAAAACAAAACTATCAGGCATAACCGAACACTCTTAGAAAGAAGGGAACCACCCTACCAACGTTTTTCGCATATCCATATTGATCTGGTCGGCCCAATTCCACTGTCAGACGGCAATCGTTATTGCCTAACGATTGTAGATCGATTTACGCATTGGCCTGATGTGTTGCCGATTCCAGACCTCACAGCTCCAATTGTCGCAAAGGCGCTGCTAAACGGCTGGATATCTCGGTTTGGCATGCCGATTGACATCACATCTGACCTCGGACGCCAATTTCAAAGTGCGCTCTTTAAACAACTAATGGAATTCCTCGGTATTTCCCACCTTCGTACAACACCATACCACCCTCAAACAAATGGATTGGTAGAGAGGTGGCACCGCACGCTCAAAGCTGCCATTCTATGTCACGATGCCAGCCAATGGACTTACTGGGCTTACGTTCCGCCTTTAAAGAAGACGTAGGCGCAACGCTAGCCTGAGCTAGTCTACGGCGAAAATCTTCGCTTACCAGCAGAATTCTTCATCAATGTGCCAACAGAAATTGAAGACTTGCGTCAACTCCGTGCCATGATGAGACAACTACGTCCGGTAGACACTGCCTGGCATACTCAAGAAAAGCCGTTTATTCATTCCAGCTAAAGCCGTGCGGCCATGTTTTCATCAGAGACGATTCTGTTCGGCCATCATTGTCCCCTCCGTATAAAGGACCATTCAGAGTGCTTCAACGCAAACGCGTAGTCATAGTCAATGACCAAGAAGTTAAAGTCTTAAGCCAGCTTTTACCGCTGCCGTGAGCCGAATCTAGGAAGGGAGTAATGTGGAGCACTTCCACAAGAAATTATTTCTTTACTTAAAGTAATTACATTAGTACTCATAAATGCACCTCTGTACACTCATTTCAGTTTCATATTCTCTATTCCATTCTATTCTATTCTTATGTAGTTGTAATATTTTCTTGAACTTGCTTTGTATTAATGGAGAAATAATAAAACAGTGTGATAATAGAACTCGTGGTTATCACATCGTATGCACATACATACAAAATATTTAAAATATCAAATAAAACACCTCTTTGAGGTAAAATTTTCGAGTGACGAAAGCTGAACTAGAAACACAAAATTTATGATATCAATTTCGTGATGAGAATTATACGCATTTTTTAACTGCCTTGGAATCTTTTTTATTTTGTGTTTCTAGCAGTAGACGGAATTTCGAAACGTTCCGAATAAATAAAAAAAGATTTTCCGTACGTTACCAAGGCAGTTAAAAATGCGTATAATTCTCGTCACGAAATTGATATAATTAATTTTGTGTTTCTAGTTCAGCTTTCGGCGAAAAGTTTACCTCAAAGAGGTGTTTTATTTGATATCAGATATTTTGGGGTAGCAAATTTAAAATCGTCGAAAATACAAACAATAATCTAAATGTTTTATTTTTTAATATTTTTATTGAGCTTTATACCACGATTGTTTATTCGGAAAAATTGAAAAAGCAACAAAGTCTAAGCGGTAGAAGTTATAGCAGCTATTTCGGAGATCACCACATCTCCTCATCAGACTTCTTTTTTCTAGTAATCGATGTTCAAAGTCAGAAGCGTTAACCGCTGAGCTATGTACATACATCCCGTAAACTCTTGTTGCTAATAAACTCTTGTTGAAATAGCTGCTATAACTTCTACCGCTGGTACAAAGCTCAATAAAAATATTAAAAAATAAAATGTTAATTAGCCATTCACTAAATGTTTTATTTTTCTCAAATAAATTGCTAAAAATATTATCTAATTCTAAATTATGTATTCAAATCGATGTGTCCATGGAAACATATAATTTTTCGAATACGGAATAAAGCGAAAAAGAATGATCATATCCTTTGTACAACTGTATTCGTCTGATTGTCTCGTAGTTTATTTTTGTTAAGATTTCTACCTGGTGGGGGACGCACACATGTGGTTTTTTAAGAAGATTAACGTGTACGGTGTTGCACTCGTGCTATTAAACTAATGCTTTTTTCTCAAGTAGTTTTGCTCAGTGGCAATTTATACATTTTATGTAAGTAGTAGCGGCACATTGGGTGAACTAAATGCATTCATACATACATATTTATGTACAACTGTTGGTAATATTGTACGCGTCTTCCCAGATAGGTTAAGTGCGGGTGATAACCCATGTAGCATAGTTAAATGCTGTGTACAAACCTGCAATTAAAATGGGGAAAAATGTTACAATTTCGGCATCTGACTGAAAAAAACTCCAAATTGCAAATGGTGGTTTCCACGACATGTACGGAGTGATAATCACAGCTGCATCCTTCAACTTTTCAACTCGCGGGAAATTCCCCGATTTGCAGGAAATTTTGGTTTAAGTGGCAATCGGGTAATAGGCATTTTTTCCGGGGAACTGGGTATATTATTTTAAATTAATCTTAAATTAACCATATTAGACGGATATATTAATTTTGAAACATTTTACCCTTTTTAGAGCGACATTTTTTCAATTTGAATCGCAATATCTCCACAACAAAAGTTTTCCCAGATATAAGCTAAACACCACATGAAAGATAAGGTTTGGACTAGATTTGTGGAAACTAAGAATAAAAGCGACTGACCAGTTTTTGAGAAAATGCCCGAAATTTATATTTTCAGCAGCCCGATTTTTAGTTTTCAGGCGATAACGTTATGACATAACTATTTATATTTTATAAACACAAAAGATAGCCTTAGATAGCTTGCTTGAAGACCCTTCTACTGATATCCACATCAATGACATGGACTGAGTAGTGCGACCTCAGTGGTAGTTTAAAAAATTGCCTTTTTTCGAATTTCAGGCAGCAGCCACGCCCACAAAGGCATACGAATCGAAACACCCTGGAACAAAACCTTCTTAGTTTTTTTGTACTTTAATTCCTGAAAGTTTGAAAAAAATTAAATGAAGGTACGTACAGACGCCGCATACATACCAAAGCATCTCGTATTGGAGACACGAACCAAAACACATTTACCTCTATTTCTTTCCAACTAGTAGACGGAACTTAATATATAAGGTATCGTTTGAGAGGTAATGGCCTATAGAATAACACTAAATATGTTTGGTGTACCCACATACCCCTTTAAACCGGCAAAGGCAAAAAAAACTTTTTTTGTTTCGCAACACTTTAGCCTAATTTTTAAGAATCCGGTTAATCGTTTATGAAGCTTGAATACATTTTCTGGACACACTCTGTAAGACCTTTCCAATGATACATGTAGATAGGGCGTCTGGATATAAACTTCGAAATCTCGTGTATACATAATAGAGGGCTGCAAAGTTCCCAGCCAAACTTCACTTCTCACATTCAATCGGAAAATAGGAACACATTTGTGGTACCTAAAAAAAGGGATCCAAAAGTAGAGAACATCCCAAATGAGCGTACCTGAACGATCTTACTCGACGGCGCTCTCCTTCACCAAATACGTGTTCCGCTATGGTCACATACTTAAGTATCAAGCAACCTGAACGTAGTATTTGGAAACTTCACATAGGAAGGTCAAACTGCACGTGAAATTTTATGTTCTCTTAATGTGTTTGGATTCTACTTAAATATAGCACGCGAAGACATTTTTTTTTGAATGTGATCAGGTTTGCATTCGTGTTTGCATTAAGTGTTGCCACCTTCTAAAAATTTTAAGTAAAATTGTTTAATAAGTTAGATTAGTTATTAAAGTATGGGTATTACTATAAATTGGTTTGAAAAGGCTACATTTCTAATAAATATGTAGGGGTGTTGCCACCCGTTTAAAACGTCAAATCCAACTAAAATTAAAGGAGTTAGGTAAATGAAATACATACATATTTATGTATTAAAATATGGGTGTTCGAATACGTGAAGCAATTTTTTGTGAAGGAGATCAGATCTGCAGAGTTCTTTCGAATTTAAAAAATTAGATATCAAATTAAGAACCTTGGTTTTATTTTTTGAAGTAGGAACTTTTTTAGAGGTACAGGGTGAATTGATGCTGTTCATATCGATAAAAAAAAACCTATAAAAATATCGATTACAAAATCGATAACAAATTCGTTACAAATTTCGATAGCAAAATCGATAATAATGTTGGTAGCAAAATCGATTCGAAAATCGATGACAAAAATCTACTAGAAAATCGATAAAAATATTGATAACAAAATCGATAACAAAATCGTCGATATAAAAATCGATAAATAGTCGATAACAAAATCGATAAATAATCGATAGTATTGTATTCGCAACCCTATTAAAAATATTACCTCTTGATAAAAGTGCACTGAAATAAATGCCTTTCGTTCGGTAAAAGCGTTGCAAAATTTTACGCCACTTAAATAAATATTTTATTCACTTTATTTTCAGACAGATGGCAACCTTATGTAAAAATTTGCATTTTTTCCGAATGCGGTAAAGCTGACCTTAAATTTGATGTAGTATGAGGGTAGATATGACATAAAAATACCTTAAAGAAACTCATATGTATGTATGTATGTACATATATACATGTATATATATATATATATAAAACGTATAGAAAGAAATAAACGTAAATATATTTTATGTGCACGAGACATATCATATTTCTTACACATAAATTATGCTTTCAAACGAAATCTTCCTAAAATACTTGAAAACTTCACATGAAGGAACCTGTTACTTGCGGAAGTTTCACAACGTAGTACTCCTCTTTTATGTTCCTCTCTTTTTCGGAACATATTTTTGTCGAGTAGTTTACTTAGTTACTCGACGCTTAGCGACTATACTCAGTGTTGCCGCCGCTCAAAGAACTTTCTAACCAAGATTAGACGAAAAAGTTACCAAATGTAAGGAAAAATAACCATTTTTTTTATTAGATTAACAATTCAGGCCTTCACAAATTCTTTCATATAGTACGTACAGAAAAAGTTAACAAACCAAAGAAAATCAATTTTTATTTGCATTTTTGAAAAGTAAATCCTTTTAAGGCTGTTATATGTAATTACATATTTTAGAAAATCATTCTTCCCGTATTAGATGCATATGTATGAATGTTAATATCTTCGTAAACATTACCAGACTCCAAATGATGTTTTTAAATAAGTACATAGGTACACAGTTTCCAACTTCTTTGTAAGAATCAATAAAATACCTAATCAGCGTGAACATGTACAAGTATATATTTTAAGATTAAGATAAAACAATTAAAGATTGGACTTATTAACCTTATCCTCGCTCGAAATATACGATGGTAAATAAATTTTACAAATGCGCAAAACTGTGGAATGGTATTTACACTGAACCTACTTGCTATAACATTATTATTATTAATATTAACTTAAATTAATAAAGTACGCAGTAATGGAAAAAGAATAACCAAATCCCTTTTTTATTGTACATACAAGACGTGGTATTGGAGTCCGCATATACGAAGTACTTATATATGTACTATCTAAGTATGTATTCATTTGACGTAGTCTTTAGCCGACCATGTATATTATGTATTCTGTATATTATAAAACAAATAAACACATATGTAAGTAATATTAATACATTCATTCCAAATATTTTTACTTGGTTTTACTGCTGGGGCTGCCACTGCTGCTGCTACTCTCCTCAACCTCGGGAGGTGTAGCTGGCCTATGGCAATTAAAAACTACAGTAAATATTAAAAAATAACCAAAACGGGAAAGATCTTAACAACTTCACAGGCAAGAAAAAAATAACCAAGATTGGTTAAAAGTAACCAAAACGGCAACACTGACTATACTTCTCTTCACTATCCGCGCTCTCAGTGAGAGGAAGAGAAGGAAGCGTATTCGCTAGAAAACTTCAATGTGAAGCCAAATATCTTCCGATGCAGACCTCTAATACATAAGCGAGTCATTTCAGCATGCTACTGTGGCTGCTTTCGTCACTCGCGCGAACTGCCGTGCGCTGTGATTCGGTTTCGCCCGAACTTATACTTCTTTACTTATACAGAAACCACAAGAATAAAAGTTTCAAAGCTTGCCCAAATTTCACAAAAACTTAATCCAACTTAAAAAAAATTTCATCGAAATTTTCAACTTTTTAATTCGAATTTTTAGAAAATTTTTGGGAACGCAGTTTTGTAGCCCATTCAATTTAATCCAATATAGTGCAAGTTTAAAATAGAAAGAAATTACCACCGTAGATTTTGTAAATGCGTTATATGGAAGGCAAAATAAATCTCAAAAATCGACGGTAATTTTTGGCTATTGCAATGCAGTTGCATTTTATTAGACTAAAACTTAATGGGCTACCATCTCGAAAATTTTCTTATTTCGATTTCTTTTTAATGTTTTTATCGACGTAATTTTGCATAACTTCCTGTTTCTTTCTCAGGCACTCTAGAACCATTAAAATAATGATAAAAATATAACAATGTAAAACCATTGAGAGCCAGTCTGACGTTTGCCAGCAATATAATTTAAAAACTCAAAACTCAAACTCACACACACATTCTCATTTTCATTCTTAAACAACAACATTTTTAAACATTTTAATTTTTTTGTTTTCAATTCTATATTATTTTAAAAAGCTTGCAAAGGTCAGAAATAAAATCATTGCCGGAGAATGGAGAGAATGAATTTACATTATAACATTTTTATCATTATTGAAAAGCTCTCAGAACAGTTTTAATTTTAATTTTTTTTTTTAATTTTTTGTTTTTGTTATTTTTTTGGCCTTTATAACAAATATATTCAACAATTTTATATTGAAAATGGTAGAAGTGATAGCTATTTCGGAAATCACCACATTTCCTCATCAGACTTCTTTCAGTAGGCTTCGAACCGACGATGCCACTGACTCAGCCAGTTGCCTATGCACCGTGCTAAGTACGCCTTGTCCTTAAGTTATTTATTTTTGTTATTTTTTTGGCCTTTATAACAAATATATTCAACAATTTTATATTGAAAATGGTAGAAGTGATAGCTATTTCGGAAATCACCACATTTCCTCATCAGACTTCTTTCAGTAGGATTCGAACCGACGATCCCACTGACTCAGCCAGTTGCCTATGCACCGTGCTAAGTACGCCTTGTAAATTATCGTTTGCTTATTTCCACTATTTTCATTTTTGTTATGCCAACACAATCAAGCGCAGCTATTCCGCTGCAATTCACTTGATCATGTGGTTGTTGGTTTTGTTGGTTTGTGCTAATAATTCTATTTTTAGAATGCTTAACTTTTAGGTGTGCTCGTCCTTAAGTTATTTGTTTTTTGTTATTTTTTGGCCTTTTAACAATTATATTCAACAATTTTATAATGAGCTCGAGGCCATTTTTTAAATGAAAATTTATTGTGGAAAAGCAACAATAATTTGAAAAAATGGTAGAAGTGATAGCTATTTCGGAAATCACCACATTTCCTCATCAGACTTCTTTCAGTAGGATTCGAACCGACGATCCCACTGACTCAGCCAGTTGCCTATGCACCGTGCTAAGTACGCCTTGTAAATTATCGTTTGCTTATTTCCACTATTTTCATTTTTGTTATGCCAACACAATCAAGCGCAGCTATTCCGCTGCAATTCACTTGATCATGTGGTTGTTGGTTTTGTTGGTTTGTGCTAATAATTCTATTTTTAGAATGCTTAACTTTTAGGTGTGCTCGTCCTTAAGTTATTTGTTTTTTGTTATTTTTTGGCCTTTTAACAATTATATTCAACAATTTTATAATGAGCTCGAGGCCATTTTTTAAATGAAAATTTATTGTGGAAAAGCAACAATAATTTGAAAAAATGGTAGAAGTGATAGCTATTTCGGAAATCACCACATTTCCTCATCAGACTTCTTTCAGTAGGATTCGAACCGACGATCCCACTGACTCAGCCAGTTGCCTATGCACCGTGCTAAGTACGCCTTGTAAATTATCGTTTGCTTATTTCCACTATTTTCATTTTTGTTATGCCAACACAATCAAGCGCAGCTATTCCGCTGCAATTCACTTGATCATGTGGTTGTTGGTTTTGTTGGTTTGTGCTAATAATTCTATTTTTAGAATGCTTAACTTTTAGGTGTGCTCGTCCTTAAGTTATTTGTTTTTTGTTATTTTTTGGCCTTTTAACAATTATATTCAACAATTTTATAATGAGCTCGAGGCCATTTTTTAAATGAAAATTTATTGTGGAAAAGCAACAATAATTTGAAAAAATGGTAGAAGTGATAGCTATTTCGGAAATCACCACATTTCCTCATCAGACTTCTTTCAGTAGGATTCGAACCGACGATCCCACTGACTCAGCCAGTTGCCTATGCACCGTGCTAAGTACGCCTTGTAAATTATCGTTTGCTTATTTCCACTATTTTCATTTTTGTTATGCCAACACAATCAAGCGCAGCTATTCCGCTGCAATTCACTTGATCATGTGGTTGTTGGTTTTGTTGGTTTGTGCTAATAATTCTATTTTTAGAATGCTTAACTTTTAGGTGTGCTCGTCCTTAAGTTATTTGTTTTTTGTTATTTTTTGGCCTTTTAACAATTATATTCAACAATTTTATAATGAGCTCGAGGCCATTTTTTAAATGAAAATTTATTGTGGAAAAGCAACAATAATTTGAAAAAATGGTAGAAGTGATAGCTATTTCGGAAATCACCACATTTCCTCATCAGACTTCTTTCAGTAGGATTCGAACCGACGATCCCACTGACTCAGCCAGTTGCCTATGCACCGTGCTAAGTACGCCTTGTAAATTATCGTTTGCTTATTTCCACTATTTTCATTTTTGTTATGCCAACACAATCAAGCGCAGCTATTCCGCTGCAATTCACTTGATCATGTGGTTGTTGGTTTTGTTGGTTTGTGCTAATAATTCTATTTTTAGAATGCTTAACTTTTAGGTGTGCTCGTCCTTAAGTTATTTGTTTTTTGTTATTTTTTGGCCTTTTAACAATTATATTCAACAATTTTATAATGAGCTCGAGGCCATTTTTTAAATGAAAATTTATTGTGGAAAAGCAACAATAATTTGAAAAAATGGTAGAAGTGATAGCTATTTCGGAAATCACCACATTTCCTCATCAGACTTCTTTCAGTAGGATTCGAACCGACGATCCCACTGACTCAGCCAGTTGCCTATGCACCGTGCTAAGTACGCCTTGTAAATTATCGTTTGCTTATTTCCACTATTTTCATTTTTGTTATGCCAACACAATCAAGCGCAGCTATTCCGCTGCAATTCACTTGATCATGTGGTTGTTGGTTTTGTTGGTTTGTGCTAATAATTCTATTTTTAGAATGCTTAACTTTTAGGTGTGCTCGTCCTTAAGTTATTTGTTTTTTGTTATTTTTTGGCCTTTTAACAATTATATTCAACAATTTTATAATGAGCTCGAGGCCATTTTTTAAATGAAAATTTATTGTGGAAAAGCAACAATAATTTGAAAAAATGGTAGAAGTGATAGCTATTTCGGAAATCACCACATTTCCTCATCAGACTTCTTTCAGTAGGATTCGAACCGACGATCCCACTGACTCAGCCAGTTGCCTATGCACCGTGCTAAGTACGCCTTGTAAATTATCGTTTGCTTATTTCCACTATTTTCATTTTTGTTATGCCAACACAATCAAGCGCAGCTATTCCGCTGCAATTCACTTGATCATGTGGTTGTTGGTTTTGTTGGTTTGTGCTAATAATTCTATTTTTAGAATGCTTAACTTTTAGGTGTGCTCGTCCTTAAGTTATTTGTTTTTTGTTATTTTTTGGCCTTTTAACAATTATATTCAACAATTTTATAATGAGCTCGAGGCCATTTTTTAAATGAAAATTTATTGTGGAAAAGCAACAATAATTTGAAAAAATGGTAGAAGTGATAGCTATTTCGGAAATCACCACATTTCCTCATCAGACTTCTTTCAGTAGGATTCGAACCGACGATCCCACTGACTCAGCCAGTTGCCTATGCACCGTGCTAAGTACGCCTTGTAAATTATCGTTTGCTTATTTCCACTATTTTCATTTTTGTTATGCCAACACAATCAAGCGCAGCTATTCCGCTGCAATTCACTTGATCATGTGGTTGTTGGTTTTGTTGGTTTGTGCTAATAATTCTATTTTTAGAATGCTTAACTTTTAGGTGTGCTCGTCCTTAAGTTATTTGTTTTTTGTTATTTTTTGGCCTTTTAACAATTATATTCAACAATTTTATAATGAGCTCGAGGCCATTTTTTAAATGAAAATTTATTGTGGAAAAGCAACAATAATTTGAAAAAATGGTAGAAGTGATAGCTATTTCGGAAATCACCACATTTCCTCATCAGACTTCTTTCAGTAGGATTCGAACCGACGATCCCACTGACTCAGCCAGTTGCCTATGCACCGTGCTAAGACGCCTTGTAAATTATCGTTTGCTTATTTCCACTATTTTCATTTTTGTTATGCCAACACAATCAAGCGCAGCTATTCCGCTGCAATTCACTTGATCATGTGGTTGTTGGTTTTGTTGGTTTGTGCTAATAATTCTATTTTTAGAATGCTTAACTTTTAGGTGTGCTCGTCCTTAAGTTATTTGTTTTTTGTTATTTTTTGGCCTTTTAACAATTATATTCAACAATTTTATAATGAGCTCGAGGCCATTTTTTAAATGAAAATTTATTGTGGAAAAGCAACAATAATTTGAAAAAATGGTAGAAGTGATAGCTATTTCGGAAATCACCACATTTCCTCATCAGACTTCTTTCAGTAGGATTCGAACCGACGATCCCACTGACTCAGCCAGTTGCCTATGCACCGTGCTAAGTACGCCTTGTAAATTATCGTTTGCTTTTTTCCACTATTTTCATTTTTGTTATGCCAACACAATCAAGCGCAGCTATTCCGCTGCAATTCACTTGATCATGTGGTTGTTGGTATTGTTGTTTTTTTGCTAATAATTCTATTTTTAGAATGTTTAACTTTTTTTTTAGGTGTGCTCGTCCTTAAGTTATTTGTTTTTGTTATTTTTTTTCGCCTTTATAACAATTATATTCAACAATTTTATATTGAGCTCGAGGCCATTTTAAATGAAAATTTTTATTGTGGAAA
>NW_016162286.1:0-44219 GCF_001687245.7 Rhagoletis zephyria | reverse complement strand
GTGGAGTGGAAGCGCGCACTGCTTACCACTACACCACAGCGGCCGAACACAACATTGCAAGTTGATAAAAGCGTTGTAATAATAATAAAAAAATTGGCCTACTAGAGGGTTAATCTGAATTTATGTTTTATTGCCCTCGCTTGCTTACTTGNTGATAAAAGCGTTGTAATAATAATAAAAAAATTGGCCTACTAGAGGGTTAATCTGAATTTATGTTTTATTGCCCTCGCTTGCTTACTTGTTTTTTTTTATTTTCTCTCACTATTCTCGCCTTTGCCGCCACCTAATTTAGTTGCCTTTTAAAATCGTCATTAACTAATTTGTATACATTAATCGGAAATTAAAACAGTTGTATCAATGTGGAATAGATAACATAGGCAATCACTGTAGTACTCGTATGAAACAGAAACGACAAAAAGGCATTTGAGAGCAAACGCGGAGGGTCGTTAAGATTGACGCTGATGACGAACAAATCGTACAAATGGTTCGGCAAAGTGGCTATAAAAAACGGCAAACATCTACATAATGACTGAATTTTTTATTTATTTTCTATCATTTTTTTTGTTTGTGGTGTAAAAGAACAAGCATTTTAGAGTGTACAATGGCAGCAGTTAAAGAGATTTCAATTTGCATAAAATCTACAGGTAATGGGAGTATTAAAAGGGTTAGGAATCGCTGAAATGTACGTATTTTGGGTTGCGTAGTGGTTATATTTAATTAGTTAAGAAATTGATTGTTCCACTGTACAAATTTGTTATTTTGTTGAAGATGAGAATGCGAGTAGTACGGATAATTTTCTCTCTAGCTACATATATGCTCTTCATTAGACCAAAATGCAGGATTTTTTAATCAGAAGAATTGAGAATCTTTTCCGCGAAAAATTAGTAGGTTAGGTTAGGTTTTAATGGCTGGTCCTGTGCAAGGAACCCATTCATTCCCTTCCTTCTCTTAGAAATTGAACCTCCGAAGCAGCTTAATACAGCACAAAGAGTGGAGAACTTTCGTTGAGATCAGGTCGAATAAGCAATCTAAAAAGTGTTTGTTAAAGAATTGGTTGCGCCTTCTGTAAATGCTCTCTACTTCCCCCTCTCCCTTGCAGCTACGACAAAAATCGTTGGTTGAATATCTCTACCTTTTTCCACGCGTGTCAATAAATTAGTGTCTCCTTATTACACACAAAGCGTAGTGAGAGCTGTAGATCGCTTTACAGCAGCTATTGGCCAAATTCGTCTGACAGATGAATTCCACGGCCTATCTGACATTTACCTCCTCAATGAGTTAAGTTTTTACTCTTTGTTTGCAGGAGGTTAGTCTAGCGCGGAATTCACTACAAAAATTTCTCACCCTTCCTTGCCGAGAATATCCTTGGGCCCAGGGACCCATAAAATATTCATACTTCGAGAGTTGATAGTCTTTCTGAAATCCGGGGCTAGCCTGGATGTTGCTTCGTTGTGTTTTAGAGACTTAATAGCAGCTTGGCTGTCATTTTGGCTATGGAAAAAGATTTGTTTAACGCCGGCACTGACCACGTAGAACAGAATGAGCCTTACCGCAGCTGTGTGCGTCCAGGCTACGAACTTTGATTTTAATCCCCATGTTTTTCCTATAGCTATCTTACGGGCATACAGGGTGGTAATAGCTTCCCTGGAGCGGTCTTCGCTGATTCGCTTCCAGTCGGGTTTCCTTTTTTAAAATTTCTCTAAGGCACTTGGCCTCGGTTGAGGGGGTGAGTTCTAATTCCGTTGGACGAGGGTGGTTTAAATAGAGAGATTGTATATATCCTCGGAAAGCGTGTCAACTTGGACTTGGTACGATTGATGCTGAGCAGAAAAATACTAAGGTTGGTAAAAGAATTATTTCACTGTCCTCTTGATCCATCCTTTTGACCTTAAGTACAGTCGACAACTGTTCCTGAGTTGTTGGAAAATCATTTTACGTTTCCCGTTCTATACAAATTTTATTCCATTCCGTGATTTACACTTTTTCAATGGGTTATACTACATATAAGATAATTTAATGTGAAACCGAAAGAACTGCGCTTGAATCAGTACACTTTCAGTTTCATTAAAATAAACAATTAACTTTTTTCCGACTCAAAGAAATAAATAAATAACTCAGGATATACAAAGCAACTGCTTTAGCTTCAAACTGCTGTTATTAAAAGGGGCGAGTGAAAAGCAAGTGTAACCAACAAAAATTGCGGTCAATCATGACTATAACTGTGGCAGCGCGTTAAATGTGTCGTCATAAAGTATAGGTACACATATTTAAAATTTCATTTATGTGCGAACGTTTATGCGTATTTAAATATGTAAGCACATGAAGGTACGTATGAGTAACAGTTGACATTTTTGGTGGTCCCAATTTCAGGTGCTACATACATACCCCCCACACTGAACGACATTTATTCGTTGAAATTTTACGAGCGCACACAAATCGTTCGATGCGTTCAGTGCTGACAAATGATAAAAAATTAAAAGCACTGCCAAAAAGATATTAAGCTAGATTTAGGCAAAAATATGTACATTAGGGCGGGTCAATTTGTATGGGAGATTTTTTCGACTATGCGCGTGTAGCACAGAAGGATTTTACATGTAATTCTAAGAAAATCTTCCGAAGAAACCATGGGTCTAAAATCAATTTGAAGTATGCTAAATTGCGAAAATAAATAAGTTTCTTAGCATTTTGCGGTAGTGTCGAAAATAAGCACTTAAAGTTTGTACAAAAATATGCTATAAGGAGTTTTTTGGTACGAGGAATCCATTTCTGCACTTATCTTCTTCTTAAAACTTCCACCCGAGGGCACAACAGTAAAAATTTTATAACTTTATTCGAAACCTTTTTTTGCAATTTGGTAAACTCTAAATTGATTTTAGACCCATGGGTTCTTCGAAAAATTTGCTTAGAATTACATATAGAATCCTCCTATACCGTATACGCGCATAGTAAAAAGAAAAATGACCCGCCCTAATGTACACTCATTTTTACTTACCGGTATATATGTATGCGCATGCACGTAGTATATACCTACATATTTGCATGTGTGTTTAAATCGGCAATAAAGTTTCATACCAGCTACTAAAAAACAACAACATAAATGTCGTAAAACGCTAAATTTATAATGGACACTTTGAGGTTTGAAAAAATTTTTCGGTCATAAAAAATTAAATATTTCGAGTAGAAGTGTGCACATTCGTATTTTTATGTATGTTTTGATACGTATGTGTTCTCCAGCGTACGAATAAATGGGATTAAAATTTAAATGATGAGATTACAAGATGCTGATAATGAAAGTTATGATAATACGGTAAGCGAGCTCGCGTAAATGTGTGCCAATGGCATTGGGGTTGCCTTATTTGGCGAGGGTAAGTCGATGAGAAGCATTAAAAATAAAATGAAATAAAGTGAAATTGAAGAAAACAAAGTGAAAATAAATATAAAAAAAAAGAATTAAATTAAATGCAGTTACAAAAATATATTTTATAAAATAAAACTGTGGCGTCTAAGGATTTGTGGTAATAGCTGTGATACACCGTTTCACAATAAAGTTCCGCAAGTCTATTATATAAATTTATAGCAAGTTTGAATTACTTATCGTCACCTTTATGCCGGAAGCATGAATGTGCAAATTTACCAATTTTGAGTTATGGGGTTGACTTGATTAACCTTTGGATGTGCTATGTTATACCAAAACCCACAATACCATGCCTATACGGAAACCACATATTTTTCAATATCAATTAGATGAAGAGTCTCGTAAATAAAAACTTTCAAACTTGGTTTTTCAAAATTTTTATTTTTACACATTCATGTTTGTGGCATACGGGTGACAAAATGTATCTTTTGATTTATTTTTTTTTGCTGTTGGTGATATTCACTATCTTCCATATAAAAACATTTCAGCATTTTTTATATGGACGAACTTATAACTCACAGGGAAGCTATTAAACTCAAAAATGTTTGCCGTTTTACTATAGGACTGCATTTTTAGACAAAATTGTGTATTAAAAAACTTGCAAAATGCTTTAGTGGATTTTAAACCGAACGGAACCCATTTTGGAGTGGTTTTCGTTTCGGTTTAGGCATTTCAAAATAAAAATTATTCACTTCG
Organism: Rhagoletis zephyria; assembly: GCF_001687245.7. Lineage (NCBI taxonomy): Eukaryota > Metazoa > Arthropoda > Insecta > Diptera > Tephritidae > Rhagoletis > Rhagoletis zephyria. The sequence continues at coordinate 40,108 of NW_016162286.1, read as the reverse complement.
TGGCTGAGTTCGCAACCCGAAAAAACGGCAGGTCGGTTTAAAACCCGGTTTTCAGTGCTGGTTTAAATATGAAAACCAATTAATTTAAATAATTTTGTTACTTCTTTTCAGTAACAACCATAGCAGACATTAAGCGCGCGGAAACTTTTAGCCGCATACTTTATATGACTCACACCAAAAGACGCTTGTAATGAATACATTAATTAAAAAAAAATAAAAAAAATTATACCACTGTTATTTGTTTGCTTCTTTTTGCGGAGTGCCACATTCCAGTCTAAGCCGAAATTCGGGCAGACGAATTGGAAATGGATTCTTCAAAATATTTTAATATTCACAACTCTCAACACATTGCAATGCATACACGCATACGTTTTTATCGTCGTTTAAAGTACAAAACCGCGTATCAAGAAAATGCAAACCTCGTATGTGAGGTTGCCAAAATTTTGTAGGAGAGAGCAAAGCTAGTCCTATTTCACAACGGTTTTCTCGTTTATCCCAAATTATCTCTTCGTCTTACATCTAAGTATAGATATTTAAGTATAAATGGATAAGGGCTTGCTGCCAAGAGCTTCCGATGAGCAAATGTCTTTTTTTTCGCACAAATGTCAGTTACGAGCTTTTGCAGAATGACGATACGCGGTTTTGTATTTTAAACGACGATATGTATGTATATGCAAATATCGGCAGCCCATTGATGTCATATTTTAACTGACAGACAAAGCAAATAAAAAAACTGAAACTACTTACATATACTACATGAACTAATGACCACAGCAACAAAATCGAAAACAAAAGATATAACTAAAGCAATAAGCAGACAGCTTCGTAGATATTACTTCCTTATAACTAATGCTTCAACACAAAGCTGTCAACATGTTTAGCAACATCAACTGCCGCTGTTACGCTCAGTGTCAGTCTCAGCGGCCGTGTGCTCGACTACTTGTGACTTTGATTTGATTTGAACAATGAAGTGACACATTTTACAGAAAATATGAGTACGACTACTTATTTAGTACCCAACAATACGAATGACATGCGCCGCGATGATGCGCACATTAAATGGAGACTTTATTCATTTCATAGAATACCTAGTTAGTAGCTGGTAAATAGAACTTGTTCTTAATAGCACCTTAGTCGCTAGCTACTAGTTGACTTGGCGGTGACTTTGCTGATGATGTGTGATGTCATGGTCTAGGCTACTGCTGCATTTTATTACACATAGGAAATCAATGAAAAATCAATAATTCATTTAGTATAATCCACATTTGTAAATGGAATTTATTAGTATTTAATAAGCATTTGTATTTAACAGTTTTGTAAGTTGAAGCAGATTATTAATTAATAATTTTATTTGATCGTTTGCTGTTAAATTCTTAACTATTATTAACTATCGCGACTGCAAATTGCTTTGGTCAAGCAGGCGAGTTAAGGTGTTAGTTATCAGGCGAGACATAAACTTATGTATGTATGTATGTACATATTTTGTTTGGTGAAGGTCAGTAAGATGCTTAGAAGCAATGATTTATAAGTATGTTGTAGTTGTGGTATTGAAACTAACATGATTTATGCAAATGGCGCTTGATTTGAAACATTCTTGATTTTGCTAAGCTAAGTTGTTAATTTGGTATTAAGACTGTAAGACTTTTTTAGGCTTACAGTATTAAGAAAAAAAATTAAAAAATCAGAGTAACGTTTGCTTGACAGGTGGTATGAATAACGAAATCGAGCAAATTCACCATCATTCTTCAACTTAGCAAAATCACACACACAAAGTCAAAACCATTGTACATATGTGTAGGTAAACTACTCCGTGATTATAAAAAAACATTTGAAATTTACTATTTCGCCCATAGATCCACCCTCATTAGTAGGCAGGCAGTTAGAAATCGACTTTTGTATAGGTCTACTCCGATAGGCAAATGCTTTTAAGAAAACTCTCTTTTGCAGCAGAACTCCTCCGCATTTATACACTTGTAGATGGGTTAGGGGAAGAAACCGCAAAATACATACACAAAAAATTTGGTTATTCTTAATAACTGGGAAAGCGTCAACAAAAAAGCAACAGTGTAATTTCCATCATGAAGAAAAATCTGGAGCACAAGGTCGAAAGGACCATGAGATCAAAGGTTTCGATGAAAAGTTCTCTTATTACTCACCGATATGTCGTCACGACTTTGTAAGAAAGATAGAATTGGGCATGGAAGCATATAGGTGGCCATTCTATCGAAAACTATTCCGCATATTATCTAGAAAATTGCTGATTACAGTGGAGTTCTTATTATTTATCTATTACAAGCATCGCGAGCCGCGTTGTACATATTCAGAGCTGGAGCGTTCCTGGCGGAGACGCTGTATTTTAATGCGTCGCACTATGTCTATATTCCGAAGGTGAACTATCGGGGGAGTTCTAAAAAGGAAGCTGACAAAGAAAGGTCGCGTCGAGTGAACTTAAATCGAGCTCTGAAAGTTTTTGGACTTCTTGGAGTTTTTTTGTTAACCATTTCAAAACCATAAACTTGTTCTTAAAATCAACTATGATCTGAATCTCGAATCGCCATGCATATAAAAATAAATAACGGGAATCTGGTGACAAAAAAAAACACAACTCTGAAAAGCCTTTACTAAAATTTTATACAAAAACAATTATTTCTATTCTACAAAAAAATGTTTTGAAATTGTTGATGTTTTTTTTCACTTTTGTAATAAATATGTTTTTTTAATTTCTCCCAAAAACTATTATTACTATTAAATTTAATTGAATTTGATTAAATTAAACTAAATTAAATTGAATTACAATTATTGTTTTACCGAAAAGCATAATTTTTCCGAAAAAATTATTCCCGCCAAAAAATATTTATTCTCTAATGTTTTTCTTTTTAGTTGTTGCTAATGTTTGGTAAGTCATCAGTTAGGCTAAATAATTTTTTCTTAAAAATTTTATTTTGTCTCGACTCCTTAAAACTCTCTTTTTCTACATAGATTGAATAAGTATTATTACATACCTGCACGTTTAGTTTCCAAAAAAAAAATTGTTTCCAAAAAAAAAATTTTTTTCCAAAAAAAATATTTTTGCAAAAAAAACCCCAAACAAGTTTTCCCAAAAAAAAAACAAAATTTATTTAATTTTTATTGTAAGGTAAGTTTGTTGTAGTTTTGATGGAAATATTTGTTTTTTTTTGCTAAAAAATTTTTATCATGAAAGTCCTGAAAAATTATTTAAAAAAATAAAAAAATGGCGAAAATAGTTCTTTGTTCGAATTTTTGGAAATTTTTGGTTTGGACATCATATAGGGAGAGTAACTTCAGATTCTTTTCAGCTGACGTTATGATGATAACGGTTTTTCCATTGAAAGCAGTCTGGATAAAATAGCGTTCGCAGTGCTAAACAGGCTATACTATAGGCCTTAGACGACCGCTCGTACCATTTCGAAAATCATACAGGAATATAAGTTGGGACTAACGCCGTTGTCATTTGAATCAGACAGAACTGTTGTGGATACCGAGGCTGTGTGGCACTGGAGATAAAGAACTCGTTGATAAATAGGCGAACTGAAAATTATATGGTAAAGCGATGCAGGAACTTTCACGTGCATCGGAGTTATCATGAATAGCGCTCGCGAGAACCGTTAGCGCAATACTAACACCTTCAAAACTCCTAATTGCTTCCTGAGAACTTCAGACAGTGTCAAAACGTAATTACTTATAAAACTGAGAAGGAGTAAGCTGCAAGCTGTCAGGATACTACAAAGCATTTATCTGCAGCTGTTTGGTCTTCAAGAGGCTGTTACGATGCACTTTTGAGTTAGATGGGACATGTGAGTGCATCCGATACATTCTCTTTTTATCGAAAAACCTTATTTAAGCTATTTGGTCTAATTCTATCTGACTACCTAAATTCCCAAACGATGATTATTTTCCGCTCTATTTTAAATACTTTGAATGCAACCTCGCATTTAAGTATTAAGGTACTATTTAAATGTACAAACAGCTTTTATGCCGCATAATTTGTGACCTGTAATTGGGGTTTATTGATGAAATATACATGCCATTGAAAGCACTTACCGCATAAGGATTATCCTGGTTCATCATTGCGACGACTGCTTATGTTCACTGTTAATTATATAAAGTCTGAAAATGAGTAAAAAAAAAATCTATTAGAAAATTACACCTAGAAAAGATGTTGTACGAAGCATTTGTGTACATGGACATAGACATAGATAATACATATGTTGCATACTACATAGTACATACTTTTCTTTGTAGAACAAGCCACGTCGTAGAAAAATAAAACGGACAAAATTTCAAGCGAATATTTAAATAGCTAAAATGGAACAAGTAAATCAAGATTCAGGAGCCCATAAGTCGTCACCAACGGGTCTTTACATCAGATACATATAAATGTAACATTATTGGAAGTGGCTAATACTAAGCAATTATAAATGTATATTTGTTCACTGATGTATAACGAGATCATGGCTGCACCCAGCTTCGCCAATAGTAAGAAAAAGCAAGAACTACTTTACTACTTCAAAGAGCATTGCATACCTTGTAAAGCCGCCGGAGAAGCAACAGTTTGCAATAAAGCTGAGTCTTAACAAAAAGCTCTGCAATCCGAACGAAAATTCAATATGTACTGTCTCTGCTGATTGCTGCGAATGTGTTTGTATGTATGTTTTTATAAATGTTTCCCTGATCAAGGTTAGTTAATCGTTGTGCTGCCTTAGAAGCCCACTTTTAGTGGAGGGTGAGTCTAAGTTGCGGATCTGTACAGTCACTTTAGAGTTTGGTACCGAAAATTGTCGCCGGTTCTTTCAACGTCGTCTAAATTGGTATTCGGTATTTGGCAGTTCGTACACTGTATCATAATCGTACTTGGTACATAGTATTTTGCTCTTGATATATTTTAGGCTTTTAAATTTGGTATTTCATGTGTGCTATTTGGTATTTAGTATCCTAAAATTTGATATTCTATATTTGGTACATATTTAGTATTTTTATATGGTATTTGGTGTTAGTTATTTGGCCTCAGGTATAAGTATTTAGTATTAAATTTTTTTTATTAGGTATTTATTATTTGATCTTCTATACTTGGTACATGGTATTTTATATAGGGTATTTGATACCCATTTGTTGTTTGGTGTTTGTACTTGTTATTTGATATTTGGTATTTGGTACTGCAATTCGGAATTTCGTGTTTAGTAATTGGTACTTGGTGTTCGGTGTTTGTTAATTTGTATTCAGTATTCGGTATTCGGTGTTTTGTATTTGGTATTTTTTCTATGGTATTTGGGTATAAGTATGGGTATCATTCGGGGGAAGCGGGTCCATAAGTATTATTGTTTGAGTAATAGAATGCTTAGATCGATATACTAAACTAACTTTTGCGTATATTTTGTTCACACTTACTTAGACAACGTGTATGGGCGCATGCATATAAGAGACATACATACATTCGTACTGAAGATGGGCGTGAGAACAAAATTTAGTCCCGAACCCGCCCATCCTGACCTTACATTTTTATATCGCGAACATGCACGTCCTTACGGTGTGAATTTTATCACGGGTACCGTTGATCCCGATAACTAGCACAAAAAAAGTCCTAATTTCATATAACGCTTTTCGGGGATATTTTCTGAAATTTGGGAATTTGCCGGTTTTATCGGGATTGTCGGTTAAAGATTTTTTCTCCCGTCCCTCCTACAAATATTAAGGGACCTTTCGCATACCGTGCATAGCGGCAATTTTAAAATAACTCAAGCGGTTCCCGATATCACACATCCATCTCTAATTCATACATACCTACATGCACACATTCTCTAAACCAGTGATTCCCAAAGTGGTCCAGGTGGACATCCAGGGGTCCACGGGAGACTCGACCCTGGTCTACGTTGGCGTAAAAAAAATATGAGGATCCACGAGTTGTCAGTTGGGGTCCATGAAAATTTGTCTGGTTTCGATAGTAAAGAACCAAAATTGTTGCTTGATAGTCTATTTATTTAACTTTAATTTTTTAGTGGTGTAAATATAGTGCTCTTGACGCACTGGTGAACTCACCGTCACTTGTGCCACCTGCAGAAACGAAACATGTTGGTACAGACAACGAGCTATCTTTACTCTGGGTGTGGGGCAACTCGGGAGTGCCTGGAAATGAGACATCTAACCCTTTGGCCACAGTTGGCTTAGACCAGGCCTTCCTCGATCCGCAATCAGTTATAGCACTCCCATCTTCGACCATCGAAGCCACCATCAGAAACTGGGGGGATGTTTCGCTCTGCAATGACTGGTAGCCATCGAGTGGATGCAGATGGGCAAAAATCATGTTGCCTTCAATCTCACAAGTTCTATCTAAGTTTTTCCTCTCACTGAGAAGACGGCACTGCTGACTGGTCACTTCACGTGGCGCAAACACCTGACTGTGATAGGCGTAAATGACAACTCCATTTGCCCATCCTGCTTTGAAGAGGATGAGATGGTGGAACACTTTTTGAGCTTCTTGCTTGCTTGCTTGTTTATCACTAATTTATCTAGATTCGGTTTTTTCGATTTTGTTAGTTTCTGAATTTGAAGTTTGGCGTTAAAAGCTTTGCAGTTTTGTTTTCTCAAGTTTCGTGTTTTAAAAATGCGAGTAACCAATATTTCTCGCATCACTTTAAAATCGGAGCGATCAAAATAAAAATGATGCCATCAACACAAATAAACTATTTGCAAATATATCACATGCAAATTCATGAGTGAGCCGAACATGTGAGGAGTTTATTTAGTGCTCTTAAAAAATATAGCTCCTCAGGGCGAAATAGTTCTTTCATGGCTTTACGAGCTCCGTTTTTTAAAACTTGCAATAGTGTAATCACACTATTGTAATAAATAAAACACAAGAAAAATATTTTATTTTTAATTTTTCCACTCTGAATTTTATTTTGGAACTCACCCGCGATGAATCGTTAGATTTAATCTTCACATTTTTTGATGAGCTCTGGGAATATGTTAGAAATGAGCATCAGCGGGTCCACGGAAACCAGTAAAGTTTTTAAAGGGGTCTACGCGAAAAATAAGCTTGGGAACCTCTGCTCTAAACACAAGAGCATCAAAGTATGTAAATGCAGATGCAAAGCTTGAATGCCAGTTGTACAAAGGCAAGCCGAAGGCTGGCTGTACTGCCAGCCCGCTTGGCACTTGTTAAACAAAAACAGGTGTTTGCAACAGCTGGCTCGCTGGCTGAGCGTTTTATTTAGCACCCAAAGAAGGAAGAAGCAGAAAAATTTGCCAAACAAAAACGAATTGTAAAAAATTGCTTTCACACTTTTTTTTAACCATACATCGTCTACAGTGTCGCCGTTCAGAATTTTCAGAAAGTCGCAAAAAAGGGGTAATTAACGAAAAAAGGTCACCTATATTGTTCTTGCATTTCTTTACTAGTAAAAGAATAAATCTGAGATCCAAATTCAAAATCAAATTTACATGTATTATAAAGTCTTGTCCGCTGTTGAATTTAAAAAGAAAATAGGGGGACAAGCTTTGCACAAAACAGGGTTGCAAACATAAACAGAAATCGCGTTTCTGCAAGGAAAAGAGTTGCATTTCTTTTAAAAGTTTTAAGTGATGCAAGTGAGGAAATATTTTTTAAAAGCATGGTTCTGTTAACATTTCCCAAAAGAAAATTTTAAAAAGGGGCAAAAGCCGCACATAATTTTGGAAAAGGTCAAAAAATCAAAATTTTCCAAAAGTCGAGTCAAAGGGTATTGCCGCCTAAAAAAGGGTCAAATTGCACCTTTTTAGTCGCGCAACGGCAACACTGAACGTCATTGTTGTAGTGATTTTTTTTTTTTACTACGAGTATTCTAAATTTTTTGCTTTGCTTTTTTAGCAGCTCCATACACTAAATACCAACAAGTAGGTAAGCTAGAGCGCCAAGGCTGTTGGTTGCCAGTGCCAGCGGCTGCAACGATAGCTAGCGAATCATAAAGCACACAACACAATGACTGAAGTTGCATCTTCGCAACTGAACAAAGCTAAACAAAAAAAAACCGAAAATAAAATTCAAAAATAAGCAACAAAAACGGAGTAGATGTGGCGTTACATTTGTAGATGGCTGCGCTGATAAATATGTGTGTATATTTTATGCATGCATCTTTGTATATTCGTACTTTTGTGTACTTGCAAATATTTATGCAAGCGCATTTGTTCTTACGTATAAGTACTCATTCTTCTTTTTTTAACATTTAAATGCATCCGCAACTACTTACATACATACAAAAGTATGTATGTATGTTCATGTACGTGTACACAAAGCTTTTCATATGGTACATTCATACACACATATGCATGTGTACTTGCGCTTGTGTTCTTGTTTGCTCGTAGAATAATTTGCATAACATTTAATGTAGACTCGCAAATCGCAGCTAAATAATACGTTGCCCGCTTCTCACTACACCGCAACTTGCAACAAGCGAGTCAAAACGACCTTGACTTGTTAATTTGCGGATGAGTGATGCTGGTTAAGATGCGGCAAAAAAAAAATGTGAAAAAAATTTGTGTAATGCGAAAATAAATGAATTCAAAGTAAACATTGAAAATCAAGAACAAAAAAAAAATTATGTTATGCTGTGAATAAGTGAAAAAAATCGAAAAGCACAACAGTACTGAACAGGAAACGTGGATAATATCCATTGGATATCAATCAAGTTTTTTGTGAGCATTTCGAATTGTGGCCAACTATTTTGTAAACATCTACTATAGCGAAAATTTCAACAGCTGGTGCATCTAAAAGTTCCGAAACCATTTTGGTTGGAAATCATTCTAGAAAGCTCGCACTCTTGCACCCCAAAAAACGGGAGCTTTCGCTGTGTTCAGCAAATAGCAATGTTCAATATATTTATAATCTCCCCCCTTCGAGGGTACATCAGTTAAAGAGATATTGCTGCGTGAAAGGTACTAGGATTTTATATCTATAAATAGAATCCCTAACTCAGTGTAGCCAAGATCCAAAAAAGTTCTGTGGTAGGCGAAACTTTATTAAAATAGGTTTGATAATTGGAGCTTAAAATGAATTAATCCTTATCTAGCTAAGACCGGACAGTCACAAAGAATATTCCATCCATTCACTTATTACAAAGTTTCGTCTTTCTCAAGGCAGAGAGGTACCCAGAGAGTAGTCTTATGTCATTTCTGCTTATTGCAGTAATATCTGATCTTCTAAAAGAGTAGTCGAGAGAGCCTGACCTGGCTACGGCTCAACAGTACTTCCCAGTGCTTATTGTTCACTCAAAAATTACGGCTTCCGAAAGGAACCAACTGAGACCACAAAATGGTTCCCGCCCTAATAAGGCAGTGCTAACATATTTTAGGCTGCCAAAATGTGTAGCATATCAAAACCAGTATTTAATAAGTTCGAACTTCATTTGAGATTACCCGAAGGGTTTTTGGAGTTTAATTTAAATATTTGCGATTTGTCGTTTTAACTTGTAACTTTCTGCCGAAGCAGATCTCTTTAGTTATGGAGACAGAAACTCCGCATATTTCCGACCCCGGTATACCTGCATTAAACTTCTTTGTACAGAAGCAGTCGTTAGGTAATTGAAATTACAGATTACTCGTGGCTGTGATTTCTTGAATAAAACTAAGAATAGCATGCTATCTTTGAAGTCACTCTAGAGTCGCACTTGGGCAAGTTCTTATAGACTCAGTGACGGAGGGACGTACCCGGCTCCGTTCAGACGTGGTATGGCAGTTTTTTGCAATTTATTCTGCCGCCATACTACGGATGCATGCGAAACAATCGAATGAACGATCATGCGGTAAGAATAAAAGCAAGGGATTCATCCCTCCATGAGAGCAGACTCTGGTTTTTACTTGAGTTTTTCCCATGGACGATTTGATTTTACGCTCACGAAGCATAGTGTCGATCCAATAAACAGTAAAAGGCACCACTTCCCTCAAGAAAGAACCATAAGCAGGATTTTCTAAAGCCACCTTGATGACCAAGAAAGTACGCAGAGTAATATTCTTGGCCTCAAAGGCGCTAGGCATCTTACTAACTAGACACTGTAAAGCCAAATCAGTCATTTCTGTCGGGAAAATCGACCCCATATTTTCGGTCGAAGTCAACTTCTGTTATCTAATAATCGAAACTTCCGTGCCCCACCTCGACTCTAACCAGAATGATAATATGACCCTTCTCAGTTGATCGTAACCTGCTAGATTCCCTAAGTCTCAAAGCACTCTTAGCTACTGTGCTTTCCACATAGATGTTTATAAATGGAATAAACCCCCCCTCGAGCTCGAGCCTTTCCTCATTATAATCATACATGAACAGAGGGTACGGAGCGCTTTCTTTCTTCAACCCATTATATTCCTCTTTCGAAAAAGTTTAGATTCGACAATAACCGCCAAAAACTTTACTATTTTTGGTAATTTGAAATTCACTTCGTGAACAAAATCAGTTAAGTTTTGGAGGAATTAATGGGAGGATTCCCTTCAGTGGGCTTTTCCAGGAATCCAGGAAGTACAGGACTCTGAGTATATTTTTAATGGCGTGTCATCCGAGGTTGAATTGTGGTTTTCACAAAATTTGGACAATAATATTCTTGACAATTTTTATTGTAATAAAACATAACTCATCCGAAATTTAAATACGTACTTAATTTAATGACAAATGTGGAGTGAATATGCAGATGAACAAAAGAATGCAGATGAAGACCATATAGAGATAAAACATGTTACATTATGTTATCTTATGCTATGTTAAAGTATGTTATGTTATGCTATGTTTTGCTATTATGTGATGTTATCTGACGTCATGTTATGTTATGTTATATTAAGTAATTTTATGTGTTGTTATGTTATGTAGTGATATGTTATGTAATGTCGTACTCTGTTATGTTATGACATATTATGTTGTTCAACGAAATTCACCTCAACTCAACGAAATTCACATCATATGCTCTCAGTGCATTTCAACTCATCTCACCCCTACTCACCTAATTTCATCTCGAGTCACTTCACCTCACCTTACTTCAACTCACCTCAACTCAACTCATTCCAACTAATCTTATTTCACCTCATCTCACCTTATCTCACTTCAACTCATCTCACCTCAACTCATCTCACCTCAACTTAACTCACATTAATTTACCTCAGCTTAACTCACCTCAACTCTCATTAATTTTAGTGGTTGAGTCTTAAGCGCTGTGCACTAGTATTATCGTATAATTGTGCGGTAAAACCTAAATAATTTCAAAACACAGAAGCAATCATATACTCACAAAACTATAGGCCAAATATAGTAAAACAGTGTGTTTCGTTTTTCTCTCCGACGCGTCGTCAGGATTTTATTAAAGGAGTTTGAAATTTAAAATATATGATTAATTCAATTTAGTTCCTGTAGTATTGAAACAAATTAATCTTTTTAGATCACAAGGACAAATAGGTATAGAAAATTGCTTTTAATTAATTATTTTTTTAAGCTAATTTAGTCCTTGCAAAAAATAAATATTGAAAATATTCAAGGATATTCAAGGATACACTTCTAGAAGGACATTCTCAATACCCATTTTCCCATGTGAAAAAAAAAACTAAAATCTTTTTCAAATCTACAGAATTTTCTCTTTTATTTGATATCCATAGTGCTATTCGAAATTATAGGTACTGATTTTTTTAATAAGTTTTTACATTAATCATATCATTGAATTTTTAAAGTTCTTTTAAAAAATCCTGACGTCAGAGTGAAAACTAAAACTAAAAAAAAAAAAACTAAAATCTTTTTCAAATCTACAGAATTTTCTCTTTTATTTGATATCCATAGTGCTATTCGAAATTATAGGTACTGATTTTTTTAATAAGTTTTTACATTAATCATATCATTGAATTTTTAAAGTTCTTTTAAAAAATCCTGACGTCAGAGTGAAAACTAAAATCGAAGTTTTTTCATCTTTGGCCCTTAGTTTCCCTAATATGTTGATGTTAATATGTTATGCGGTGTTATTAGTAGACATAACTTAAAATTACCGTTATTCTCTTGTTTCTGGACTAAGATCATGGAAAGATTTGTGGCGTAGTCTAACTTCTCAGAAGGGCTCACCTTTTATATAAGATGCCCAGAAATTTACCCCACTTATATTTGCAAAAGCTAGGCTGTTGAACGTTTCTGAAATGAATTTCAGATATTCACATGAATCTAAGTCATAAGTGAAACGAGTAGTGAGCTTAGCGAAAAACACTAAAACATTTCCATTTAATGGAGGGTGCGTTCAGGTACTTATGAATAGGCTTAGAGTAGTAGAAAGCTTGCACTACTAAAGTCATCGTTTAGACGGCGAGTTGACAGGCTATATATGCATACTAAAACACAAAAAGTCTGTAATTTCAAATATTAAATAAGTCGCAGTTATATTTTAATAGAATAGTGTCTTCCCTTTCGGCTATATTTAATTTGGTATATGTATGTACATAGATGCGGTCATATTTACTTGACTTTAGCAAAGCAATTACGTTATTTACTTGCATGCATTCACGTTGAATGCACTTGAGTGATATTTCTCAAGTCAACAGAGCAATCATTAAATTATCTTTAAATGACATATGACAAATATGCTAGCAGCTAAGCAGCTCATATGCACTTGCAATTGAGATTTAAAAAAAATGGCTGTAGGAAAACGTTGTGTGTAGAAATCTATGCACGAGTATAGTATGTAGAGTACAGCAAGCAATTTTTTCACATAGCATGGTGATCTAAAAAATTAATCTCTAGTATCATTTCTTCTTTTGCTTTCATCCCTCTTTTAAATTGATTGATCTTTTGCATTACGAATTAAGAAACCCACCAGTTTTAGACTTTAAAGAGACATTTTAGGTGATTTTTTTGTGAAATTATATAGTTACTAATTTAACTAAATATTGAAATTGAAGTATTTTCCGCATTTTTTAACCGAAAAGCTGTTTTAATATGTCGGAATTTGTTTTAACCCTGCATGGTGTGAAAGTTGTTTAACCCTTCTTTGTGTGAAATGGCCGTTACCTGTGGGAAAATGATATTCGAACGTGGTTTACAAAAAGGATGGTGTGAAAATAGTGCATGTATATGTGTTTGCATGTAGTATACTTAAACAAATTTTGTATATAGTTATAAAAAAGGAGAACGGATAAAAAAAAAATATTTTCTAAACGTTGTATTTTTTTTTTAATTATTGTGGTAAATCCATGTAGGGCACTTAGTACTTAAAAAATACGTAGGTTCAAATAAATTCTAAAGCGTCTGCAGCTTGTATGTTATAAGCGTAGTCTGGAAATACCAGACAAAACTTTTTTAACCCTTGTGTGCCCAGCCGGGTACCAGGGTACCCAGCGACACATATTGTATCAAATAAATTTTTATCTTGGAACATTTTTTTAAAAACCTTCGGGGAATTTATTCGGGGTTTTTGTAGATTATTAACGGACCTATAAATTATAGTTGCGATGAAAAAATGGTTAAATAAACAATTGGGTATTATTACTGGAAATCTTCTGCAGATGAAAAAACTTTTCCGATAGAAAAATATTGGTTTTTTTAGGATTCTAAACCATGTCTACGAAAAGTTTATATCACCCATATAAAATACATGGAAAACTTTCGGTATAGAACAATCCTAGGGGGTGAGAGCATAAAAATACCGATTTTACTTTTCCACTTTTCAACCGATAAAGATTAAATTATGTAAAATTTTAATTTCCATATCATGATTCAAAAGTTCGTGTCTTAAGTCTTTCATTATATTCAGTGCTTAAATGAGTCTACATATCACAACAAAGACTTACGTCGACCGTATAAAAAAAAATCAAACAAAAAATTTAAATTAATAAAAATTATCCGCAGAACACGATTTTCTTAGGATTAAAAAAATGTTTGACTAATATCATTTCGAGCAGGAAGTGACCATTTTTTCTTTTCGTAGAAATCATTTTTTTATAAGAGAAGAAAGTTTTCAAGTTCAATAGTAATAACCCCCCCACCCCAAATTCGGGTGAATGCGGTAAAAAAATACTTAAGTACTAATATTAAAAATTAAAACTTACGTAAAGAATAATACGTGACATTCATGAATATACTTCAGTATTTAGCTCAAGATTTATTTAACGAAGTTTGTGAAAGACAACGATTAATCTTGTATTGCTAGAGACCTGATAAGCCAAGATAAATTTTAAGTTCATATAGCGCCTTATTCTACGTATACTTCATACAGTGGGCCGTGAGAAAACATTCATCTTTAAGGTATCAATAATCTCAAATATCTCAATAATCACTGAAAATTGCCACACTTTTAAACTAAAACTTTCTTAACCCTTTCAGTACAAAAATTCAACCACTAATTCTAAAAATTTTAAAATATGTATACCAACTAATTTTGGATCGTTCATTTCAAAAATCACATTAAAAAAATCTTAAAGCTTTGAGTTTTGCTTTCATTCAGGTTCCTTTATATTTATAGGTTAGTGATATCCCAGGTGTTTAAAAAATAAAGTGATCCCAACAATTTTCATTTTTTGCTTTTGCGAAATATATTTCAAATCTATGAATAATATCTCAATTCCCCGTAAAATTTGCTAATACTTTTCAAAACATTATATTGCTCACTATCGACTTTTCTGCCACCTTAACCCAATTCTGCAGCTACTCCAGATCGCCCTAACTAAGTCGTATGACTGAGCAATTATATATAGATGCTTTAACAACATCCGTATAAATGCAAGTTTAAAGGCAGTGTAACACGATTGGGTATTTGCCGAAATTTGGGGCAAATCGTATCCCAATTGTGTGAATGCCCAAATATTTTTTTTTATCCCAATCACGAAAGATAATTTGTTCAAATTTCAAACCTACACTTTCTGATGTTCATGAAAGGTATAAAGCCCTTACTTTTTCATATTCATGTAGATACATACCTTATACGCGTTGCGGGAAGCTTCCAATAATGCTTCCAGAGAAATTATCCGAACGTATGATTCTGCAGCTTGTGATAACTTTTTTTTTATTGCTGATGTTAGTCCAATAAATATAATTTACATTTTAACAAAAAAAAAAATTGATTTTAAAATTCACTGTTTATTTTTCTAGGTTTTTTCTGCTAGAACTTTTTCTCGCCTTGTCTGTACGTATGTGGAAATGTTGAAGTTAATATACGTACAGAAAAATATATATGTATCTTTATGTAAGTATACATACACATAATTTCTTAGCGTTTTAGTTTGCAAAGAAAAAACTCGAAGCGATATACATGCATGCATACGTTGCGTAAGCAATCAGCGCTGTTCCTATGCGTTGAACTATGCGCATGCGCGAATGTCATTTCCACTGCAATTAGATTTGACTGCCTGCTGCTGACTGTTGTTGCTTTGTTATGTAGTTTTGCGGAAGACGCTATTGTCTGTTGTAGGGGTTTTCAGCTGAAGAGGAAATGCGGATGGTTTTTTATTTTTTATTTTTTTTTATCTTTGTTGGAGTAGTGACCTTAGTGAAGGAAAACTTAGGCAAGAAATTGGTAATACATTGAACAATAAATACTTAGTTTTGGAATTTTTTATGAATTACTGTACTTAGACTTTTTGTTTCAATAGGTTTTTATGCACATAAGTATGTTTGTGTGTAAGTTGTTGTAATTTATTTTATTTTTATAAACAGAGTTGCATCTCGTGCAAATTAGTTCATTTAGCAAAATTCACTTATGTATATGTTTAAATTTTCCCTTGTAGTCTGTTAGTATATCAGATGTTAATCTTGTCGCTTTTCACTTCGGCTTTATTTCTCTTAAATATTTAATCTTTTTCTACGATTTCCTTCTACGCATTGATTTTGCGCCACGCAATGTTTTTCGCTGCTCTGTTGATCTAAAAAATATTAGTATTAGAAGAACACACCTTTGTTGGTTGGCATCGAGTGTACAGTAAGGTGCAGTCAACAATAATAAAAACGGAGGAAAAAGTAAACATGCAAACACATATCAAAGGCGTAATGTAAAAGCATCAAGCTCGCTGTAAATCCAGTAGACTATGACAAAGTCGGTTAGCCTTTCTGGTGCGATGACAAGTGTGCAGGCTAGTTTGTGTATTTATTCATTTCCACATGCACATACGGGCCACAAATATGCATATATAAGTATGTACATAAGTAAATAAATGTTATGTATGGTGCTGCGCCAGTATAAACGCAGAGTGTGCCCGCGCACATTACTTGCTTGCAGCAGAGCGTTGAAGAAAGTAGTGTAGAGCGGTGTTAGGGCAAAATGCCTTTTTTTTATATTTTTATTTATTTATTAACGAGATTTTTTTGTTTATTTTTACTAAAATTTTTTTCTAAATTAGTTTTTTTTTACTTTTAAGCGCGAATAATTGGAATTGTTTTAACTCTACCGATAAATTAACAAATCACGCTGTTCCATTTGCAATTGGCTAAATTCCTGTTCTGTAAATTATGCCATGCTCTGCTAAAAATCACTTCCATTGCATATTAATTATTATTCGCTAGTTTTTTTTTTTTATTTGTACACTCACTTAAAACTCCGAAAAAATTTTCTTATAAAATTTTTCGCAAACGCAAATTTCAACAGCAGCGCATTTGACCGCATGCATCTCAGCCCATCAGCCGGTTAGTTAGTGTACAATGCAAATGCCACTATTTCAGTTCAATGCAGCATAGGGCTGCTGCTTCTGCCGCCCCAGGGCAGGGCTATCCCGATATAGCACAATCAGCACACAAAAGGCAACAATAAGAACGCCACATCATACGCCGTACTCAAACCCTCGTACTTGATTGACTCCGTTATTGTTTATTTATAAAAGTTTACCGTCGCCGTTCGTACACGCTACACACCCGTATTAAATCACTCGTAGCACTAGTTAGGAATATTTTGTATTTTACTCGCATCTACTACATATTCTAAGACCGTGTTTGCATTTACCGTCGTCGTTTCGTATACCGGCTAGCGCTAACTGTATGTGTTATGCTTTGAATCAAATGTCGCCGCCGCTGTACGGTCGTGATCGTCACCGTCGTCGTTTTGCTGGCTGGCTGGCTGGCTGATCGATCGAACGAACCAGCAAGAAAGAAGCGCGAAGTACCACTAAAGGCGAATATTGCGAAGCCATTCTGCAAAGCGATCAGCCGCCGCTGCAGCAGCAGCAGCCGCAGCATGTGCACGCGCTCGTCATGACACAACCACACACACACAAATGCAAATACGCTCATAACTACTGGAATGACCAGCAAACTGGCGGATGACTTGCGGCTGGTTGGCAGTCTGGCAAGCAGGCAGATAATCAGACGGCTGTTGGTTAGTTAGATGCGCTCAGAGGTGTATGAAAGCGCTTTGGCAAAGGCAGTCATAGAGGCGCGATGTCAACGTCGCAGCTGCAGCATCTCTACTGCGGCTAGCGTCGCAACAGCTGTTGTTTGGATCTTTGGCGGCGAGAATTGAGAGTTTTGCAAAGAATTTCTGCGCTGCCGTGCAAACAGCTGATAAGCGCCACAGCAGCATCAATGGCAGTTAAGCTGACTGTTAAGTGAACTAAAACGCCAGCCTTGCAGCGCGTAGCCTAACAAAACAGCTAGCGTAAGTAGCGTTACATTTGGAAGAATGTACAAATGAAAGCTGTTAGCGAACTGTTAAAACTCTGTTAACGCTGTTAATTAGGTATTTATTTAAATAATCATGTTTCATTAATTCAAGAGACCATTAAAGGAAATTCCGGAAAGTTGAAATTTATCTTGCTTAATCACTTTCTAGTCCACCAAAATGAATTACGAGTACATTAGTACAATATAAAGCCTTTGGTATAGACGCCATGAAGCCTGAAAGATTTTTACAGAATTTTATAATGTAGACTTTGGAACAAATTACGACCGGAATCTCACACATATGTATGAAGGTCTTTTTGATTTTTTTTTGTACTAATTTTTTTGTTTTTTTTTTTTGGTTTTATTTTCTTTTATTTTAATTTGTTTTGTTTTTTTTATTATTTAATTCAAATTTATTTATATTTTCGGGTTTCGCAATGGTATCACAATGGACCTGCGAGGTCTAAGTGAGTTGATTATTTGAATTGACTACCACATTAATCTTACCTAACCTATTTGAGCACAAAAGAATTTTTATTAAACCATAAATAACAAAAAAAAAAAAACAATAAATTGATGTATGAGGCCGCCTTCAAGTTATAATTCAATAAAAATAAACTTAACTGAAAAAAACTATTAATTAATTTCATTTGTTATTATTTTATTTTGTATGAATATGTTTTTTTATTTTACTTTAATGTGTTTGTTATACATATATATATACATACATACATATTTGGTTTTATTTTATTTTTACTCCCTTCTACTACCTTTTATTTTGTTTCCAATCATTTAACTTTATTTTTTGTTTTATTTTATTTATTAATTTTTCTTTTATTTTATTATATTTAGTTTTATTTTATTTTACTTTTTTATTTCATAAACTGCTCCCACTACATAACAGCTGAACTACATACGTATATACATACATACATTAATATATATTACATCAAATTACATTTCCAATGCAGTTGAGAATAGCAAATTAGCAGAGTAGACAAAATGAACGTTTAGCTGTTATTATACATTTGTAACAGAAACAGATGAAATTGTTTACATTGTGCTGTAAAGCTCTACTGTAAAATCCTTTGCAAATTGGCTGCTAAGGCACGAGAATCTTATTGCCGGGTTATCGTTACTCTGTAACAGCGAATGCGAATAAAGTTAATAATGTTAATAAAATTCTCTGTCTTTACCGCACACTTCTGTTGAACTAATTTAAAATAACAACAGCATTGAAAAGCAAGTTCGCTGTTAAAGTCTTTCGTAGTTAAAGTGGTTTCGTATGTAATGTTAAACTAAAATGCATCTGTTTAGGATCAGAACGCCTTCGATTTTTTTAAATGGAAAAATATAAATGTTGAAGTTTTCTCAATATTTAAATGAAAAGTACTTTTAAGCATTTTTAGAGGTTGAAAACTATGCACACTTCGATTATTTTATGAAGATCCGGAACAAGATCATATTTTCTTTCAAAATTTGCAAAGAAATTGTTACAGAATCGGGAACAAATTTCCGGTAGTCTCATACATTTGATTAAGGTTTGCAGGAAAGATAATGAACCAAAACAAAAAAAAAACAAAAACCTGGTAAAGTTATCGCTAATACCAAGGTGCCACAAATATTACCGAGAGCTCATACATATTTTCTATCAACTCTTGTTGAAGTGTATCATTCAAATGAAGCTATTACGAAGAGCAATAAATATTTTTAAATATTCATAATACATATACATATGTATGTACTTAGTGAATAAAAAGTGATGCATACATTTTTTTTTTTAACTTATTGCACTTGCAAGTCTGCCCTTTTAATAACTAGTTAAATATGTTTAAATGCACACAAATATGTATGTACAAATCTAAATACATCTGCTAAAGCACATGTAATTGTAAATTTAATATGCCATCACTTCAAGCTTAACAACCCATATAAACGGTCGAAGTTACGTACATACGCTAAATTATATTTTGATTTTGAATGATTTAGCCATTAATGTGACGGAAACATAACAAAAAGAATTTAAGTACTGACGATAACTTTGAATATGGGGCGTTCCATACCAAAATGGACGGGGTTCACCCTTCATGTATTTGATATGTTTAAAATTTTTAGGGTTGATGGTTAAACATAAATAATAAATAAATATGAAATTTGAGCTTAATTAATACATTTTTAAAAACTTTACAGCACAAAAACAAAAACAATTTGATTTAAGAGTTTTTTCAAATATCTTTAAAACGGAGCGAGGCAAAAATTAAAAAAAAATCGCACATCAAAATTCTCTATAAAAAGAATTATAAAAAAAAAATCTTTTGGCGTTAATTTTTTTTATGTTCTTTGCAAACGGTTTTGCGAATATGCGCATAAGAAAAAAAAAATCAACGCGATTTTGCACTAGCCTAAAACTTGCACTTTATTATACTAAAAGTAATGGGCTACAAAATTAAAAAAATTTTAGATTCCTAATGTATCTACTCATTTTACTCAACTTCGGTGTAAGAAAAAATGCATAACTCAAATTATTGTAGAGTCCACCCCGTAATATTATTTTTTTATCAACATTTTTTTATTAAAAAATTGTATGTGAGAAATGTTTAAAAATTTTTATTTTTTTTAATATTTTTATTTCTATTTTCGATTTGTTTTCTTTTTTGTGCTGAAATTTTTAAAAATATATTAATCAAGCTCAAATTTCATATTTATTTATTATTTTTGTTTATCCATCAACCCTAAAAATTTGAAACAAATCAAGCAAATGAAGTATGAACCCCGTCCATTACATACATACATCATACATAGTTTATAAGTAGGTTATATCGTCGCTCGAATAAAGAAACAGTGTAAATGCCACATACACTATTATTCGATAATTGCACCATTGGATAGACAATCCTCTAATATATTAGAAAAAAATTTAGTTTTCTTAAATATCTCTTTGGCTCACTGATTTATTCGCGAAAAACGAAATTGTGTTTGTAGGGTTTGTAATGGTTTATAAAAACTTCCAATTCGTTTTTCTCAAAACTATACTTTTCATGTTACACTATTTCATTATTCCAGCGACGATATGTAAGTGATAATAGACAATAGCCCAATTAGTTAGCAACTTATTTATAAAAAGTATTGCTAGTAATAAATAGTACCACAATTTACGAAAGCGCTTAATTTTGCGACACTCAAGGTACATAGCTTTAAAAATTAATTTTTTATGCAATTTATTTTTTCAGTCCAATTTAGATTGTAGAAAAAGTTTTTCAAAAGTGTAAAAAGAAAAACATAAACGTGTAAGTGCTAACGTTCAAAGGGAAAAGTAGGGCCGCAAAACGAATAAATTATATTAACAGAGTAGTTTAACTACAGCAGTCAAGTAATAGTGTCTGTTATTTGGAACTACACAGGTATTTAACTGTTGCTATTTGCCAGTATGTGTAGCTGTCAGGCCACTGTTAGCTTAAGCGTCAGTCTCTGCTCCACAAGAGCAGCGTATTTGACGTCAGCGCTGCTGAAGCTGAGCTAAAAAGCAAACAGTTGCTGCGTATGATCGCGCTCCGATATTCTTCTTTACTTTCGCTCTTTTGCGCTCTCCCGCTCCTACTAATGCGCTCATAACTGGTTTTGCTTGCACTGCTTGCGGTTCTTATTTCAACCACAAGTTAATATTGAAACGAGCGAATGCTAACTAAAACGTAACAACAACAATTTACAGAGCAAAAGAACAACCGCAGCAGCAACAACAAATCGTAGAAGCGACATCGTCGTGGTTTGGTTGTAACGACAACGACGACGGCTACGACAACGATACAGTGTAGCATTTGATTGGCTCGATTAACACAATCAGAGCACCGTTATTACAAGCGTAGCGAAGATGACTGCAATAACAACAACATGAACAACAAAAGAAACCACTCCAGCAGTAGCAACAAAAACAAAATACCAAGAGCGTTGAGCAAACATTTTTTTTTCAAGCGCTTAAAGCGACGCCAGGCATTTGTTGGTGGAGAGGAGGAGCAGCAAATGAGACGGTTGACGGCAATGACGCTTTTGTTCGCTTATTTAGCGTTGCTATTGCTTTTTTGTTGGCATATGTCGTTTTTGTTGTCAATGAGAGCGTAACTGCAAAAAGCGATAGCAAAGCGGGTAAGAAGAAATATGAGTTTACATATACATATATATATGTATGAACGTACTTGCGAGTATTAAAAAAAGTATCGAATGCCTGTGAGTACAAGCGAGATAGCCTAATTTGTTAAGCGATCTTACTCAAGCTATGCAATAGTGTGTTGTTGTTTTTTTTTTAAATTTTTTTTAACTTCAATCCTTTTATGTCGTTGTGGCTAAAAAAAAGCCGTTGCATTTTTCGTTTTTGCTAAACTAACTATATTGGCTCTGTTATTGCGATTACAACGCATTTGAAGAGATTGATGGATATCGCTTTTTACTAAAGCTGGATTTTTGTATATAAACTGAAAACAATAAGCTTTTCTCTCAAACTCTTGCATATTTTAAACTTTACCACCATTTATTTCATGATTCTTATTTTACTTTGCCAAACATGTTATTATTTTCTAAAAAGCCGACGGCAGTCTAGCGCCGGCCATTTTTTAAAGCCAAAGCTAAAAACCACCCTCATAGTTAAGCACAAATATATAACTGCAACAAACTCAACAGCGCCGTTAAGCTGGCGATCAGTTTACACAAAATTCGCCTCCATTTTCCAATCCCCATCGCCCCTTTGCCAGCACCTAATTTTTACACTACACAAATCTTTATATCGATCGCTGGTTTTCTGCCACACACCACACACTATTCAGCACTGCAGGAGTGAGTGAATAAGCCTGAGTGCACGCTAAATGTTGGCACACACACACACACATGCGCAATATAATACGCTCTCACTTGCATACAGTTACTTACTTAGCTGTGTTGTTGCTTTGGTTATTCGCTTTGTCCATTGACGCTGTCAGTTTATTGCTATTGCCATCTCAGGTGATCTTATTTACTTTGGCGCGCTACATCTATACATACACACTCGTTCACACACTTCCACAATCTCATAAATTCATATTTGTGTTCTCATTTCATTGACCAATGCAGAGCAGAAACTCACAAACACATAAGGGCAGTTGTGCTGATATATAAAAAGTGTTTGCTTTTACTTGCATATATTTCTCGCTGTTAGTTTTGTTTTTGCTTTTGTCACTATTTTTTTTCTCAGCAACAACAATGTTACAGTTGCTTTTGAAAAGTGGTGCTTGTGATGGCTTATTGGAATTAGATGGCTGGAGGCGTGGTTTATAGCGATCGCATATGTTGGGATATGCATGTACCTATAGCAGGTATGTAAGTACATACATACATATGTACATATGCATACATATAACATATAATGTATACATAAACATACATATTTGTTACCTTATCTAATTTGTACAGAAAGGTCCTATCTCACACCGTCGCTGAGATGTAAAAAAGCCTTAAGAAAATAAAACTTTTAGTGCACACAAAGATGTAGCAACTTATAATTCAATGAAATGCATCACAATCAATCAAAAACTGAATTTGGATTTTTAGTTAGTTACGGCTTTTCGGTTTTCAGCGACGATGTGAGATAAGACCTTCCTATATTAAGGTAACGATATGTATGCTTATATGTTTATAAGAATATATTTAGTAGATACATAAAAATATATGTTAAATGTTTGCATTATCTTTCCAAGCAGTATTCGTATGGACCGCGAATAAAACCATGAATAATAAATAAGCCAATTTTGTACTCAATTCAATAATTTGGCAGCAAATATTTAACATTGCTGGAGCAGCTCTGCCGATATTCATTTTAACCTAAATATACCTTCTTTCCCTCTTTAAATTTTTAAAATTCCAAGTTCATATACAAGACCCCTATAACCCTTCTGTTACATTAAGGCGCCTGTCACACCATCAATACGGATCGCGACATTTGGATTTTGATATTTGTTGATGGATTTCTAGAAATTTTGAAATCCGGATCACGGATTGCGGATCGCGCAATATATATTGAAGGTTTAGCATATTCAAAAGGCTATCCATACATTTTGTCAGTATATCTTGTACTCTCTTAATGCGTACATCGAAAAAGTATTCGCTTCTGCGCTTAAAATCTTTCAAACCAAATTGAAGGCATTTAAATTAACATTGGAAATTTAAAAATAATTATAGAATGCTTTACAAAATAAAAAACCATTTTCTTGCGCCATAATAAGCGTGCAGCACAAAATTATGCAATTACTGACGCCATAAATATTGAACATTTAACTCACCATCCATCAATATTTTGAGATCCATCAATATGGATCACGATCCAAATATCGCCATCCGTATTGATCATGTAGCATGCGCCTAAGATCATTTCGAGACCTTTTTGACTCAAAATTGTCAATAGTTTCTAAACTGAAAATATGAACGTAAAATAACTTTGCGATTTCCCGCAGGATTCAAACCGAAATATAAATTTTAAGAAAAAGTTGGTTGTTTCCATTGTAAGAGAAATAACTTGAGCTTAACCCGTAGTAGGCTGCGTTTTTTACTAAATTATTAAGTGTAAGTTTTTCTTTGTGGCGCAGTGGGGTTAAATAAAACAAAAATGCTTATACTTCAAATAAATAAATTAACACGACTCTATAACAAAAATATAACTTTTTTTTTGGTTTTAACAGAAACATTAACTACTTTTCTTTAGATATATTGACTAAATTTCTTACCAAAAACTTATAAAGAGGCTTTTCCAATCAAAATGTATAAAGGTTAGTTCGTAACCTTAATGTAATAAGTGTAAGAAGGGATAATCAAATGAAAATGCCCAAATCCTATTATATTTTTGTAAACTGCAGGTTGTGGCAACAACATCGCAAAGGCGCTTCAAGGACCATCTCTAGAAACCTGAATAGGTACTAAAGATAAAAGCTGATCACCTTCCAAAAGTTAAATTATCTACTGTTTAGGTCTTGCTTTAACACTAGCGTACACGCGCGGCCTACTATCGAAGACCACGGTAACAATTTGCTAATAACTTAACAGTTTTCAATGCTAAAGCGGTGCGATTCCAGGAAAGCACTCTGTATTAAATTTGTCGAATGGTGAGTATGCGATCCCATGCGTATGCACTTCTCTGCTGATTGGCGTGAAAATGGCGAGTCTGAACGTGTAATTTAGTTACTTTGCGCCAATTGCCGCTTTGTATGTATATACTCTTTAGTCTGTAATGTTGTTTTAAAATAATTGACTAAATAAAAATATATTTCGATTTGCTGAACACTTCAGCTATGAACGCTTTCGTAGGTATTCAACCAAATCAACGTAAATCAAAAAAAAAAAAATTGTATGGTATTACTTTTTACAAGAACTGTCTCCCGATTTCATTAAACCTAGTGATCTAAGAAGTAAAATTTTTGTTATACTTTTTTATTTAGATATAAAAGGTAGAAATAAAAGGTAATTAGGGATAAGAAAAATAGTTTTGAAATAAGATAGGTTTTACTCCGAATTATAATATTTGAGCAGCCTAACATACAAGAATTTTTTCGATCTCTGGTACAGGAAAGAAACAAGTTATTTTTAAGACCAACTCTTATTACTGGTTGTTCAAAAAGGGTAAATACATTTTTTTTGAGCTACACAATTTTTTCCATTTAGGTATTATAGGTTCAAAATATGAAACAAATCGGATTATAGATCTGGATTAATTCGTCTATGGTATTCTATTTTCATCGGATTCTGAGCCAAGTTTGAAGCTTCAAGCCTCTAGCACATCTGGAAATTGGTTAAAAATTGATTGCAAGATTTGATTGTAAAGTTTGCGCACGATGAAATTAGTGCACATATTACGGCTAGTAAAATCTTTTAACTTTGAAATTAAATTTTTTTTACCACAAGATGGCTTTGCTAAATATATACAAATGCTCTTGTCCAATTTCAAAATAATTCGATACGTTTTGTGTTCAAGATGGGCAATGAAAAGGAAGTACGCGAAAAAATTATTAGATTTTATAACGAAAATCCAAATTGGACTTTCAAAGCAATCGCTAGAAAAGCAAAGGTTTCCCGGAATACCGTATCGCTTGTTGTTAAAACTTACAACGAACGTCTGACTGTAAATAGGAAGCAAGGAAGTGGCAAACAAAGGGTTTTAAAAACCCTGTTGTCGCCAAGAAGATAATAGCGCTTTTTAGGAAAAATCCTAACATATCGGGTAGAAAAGTTGCTGAAAAACTACAATGCTCCGAGGCTTTTGTCAGAAAAGTTAAAAAGGAGGAAGGGCTTAAGTCATACAAAGTTCAGAAAGTTCCTGACAGAAATTCAAAAAAGAACAGCACGGCAAAAGATCGAGCCAAACGACTTCGCCTTGAGTTCTTTAAGAATTTTGACTGCTGCATCATGGATGAGGAAACATATGTACTTGGGGACTTTTCTCAGCTACCAGGTGTGGATTTTTATGTTGCAGATGGTAGAGGAAATGTCCAAGAGGAGTTCAAAACGCAAAAAAAGACAAAATTTTCTAAAAAATGTTTGGTTTGGCAAGCAATTTGTAGCTGTGGTAAAAGAAGTAGCTCTTTTGTTACAACTGGAACGATTAATACTGAATTATATATCCAAGAGTGTTTGCAAAAACGGCTTTTGCCATTCATAAGACGGCATGAGGTCTCTACCTTTTTTTGGCCTGACTTGGCTTCGTGCCATTACAGCAAATCGGCAGTTGAGTGGTATGAGACGAACAACATATTATTTGTACCCAGATACGCAAATCCACCTAACTGCCCGGAGCTCAGACCCATCGAAAGAAATTGGGCTCTGGTAAAAAGGGTTATGAAGGGCACAAAACAAGTTGCTGATACCACCAAACATTTTTCCAAAAAATGGTTATCATTAAGCAAAAAAGTTACTGAAGACACAGTTAGACGACTAATGGGAGGTATATTAGAAAAAATTAAATTGTTTATAAAAACCCATTAATCTGTAAAATGTGTTTAATAAATATAAACATGAATTGAATGTATGTTAAAATACTGCTTCTTTATTTTTAATAAATCAACTAATTCAAAAGCTATTTGAATTATTTCGTGCACTAATTTCATCGTGCGCAAACCTTAAAAACATTTAAAAATAAGAATAAATCTTACCTGTGGGATTTTCTTTTTTCCAAATGAACAATTCCAATAACCTTGTGCCTAAGGCGATGAGCTAGCGACCGAACATTTGGTATAATAGATACCCTGCTCACCTTTAGTTCATATAATTTTTGAAATATTTCTGATTTAAGTGTGTATGAACTTAAGGTGGACAGAATGTATCATTGAGGCCTAGTTAGCAAAGTGGCGATCTAAAACTTTAGCCGCGTTGAAGTAAACTCTAGGTAAAGTCTGGTGTACGCTACTATTTATTTAAACATTCAATTTGAGGGGATTTTGCTGTCGGTTTAACTGAAATCTGGGGGAATTTTTTTATCATCGCCAATGTCGGCGAAACTTGAATAATGATCGAGATCCGTCAGGATGAAATAATGCTTTAACAAAAACAGCTGGTTAGCGAAAGCACCTAGGAAATTGAATCAACTTTAAAAATGTATCTGTTTTATTTTTTTAACCTCTAACAGATGCTTATGTAGAAACAGTTCTCCCACACTTTGCAAAATCCTTCTCTTAACATATATTTTTTGCTTAATACTCTAAATAATTGCTTTGCAATACACATTCCTGTTTCCTTTAGTGTGCCAATTGTCTGCAATCTAATCTTTTGTAACATGTTGACTTTCGCAGGAAATTACTTAAAAATTCTTTAAAAATCCTTAAAATCCAATTTAGCTGGGCGTTCCAAAAATATCAGTGTCACATTTAACGCCCATTTTATGTTACAACTCTAAACAGAAAGTAACCCTTAGCAGAATACATATTGCTCATTCATATGTACGTTTACTTACACACACACATTTCCACCAATTCCCTGCTGTTGGCACTTCAGAGAATTTCAATAGTTCTATGCATCTTATCTTCCAATGCGATTGTTGTAACTTTGACTTTTGTGCTCTGACTTCACATAAATTTCACAAAAGTTAATCCAAATCATGTTGCGGTCGATTTTTATGTATGCTTCCACATTTGTTTCCTTTCGGTGTGTGTTTTCAAGGTTACACCCATAAATGTCCTACTGTTTGTACTTTCCGTTTGTAGACATGTATGAGTGGTTATGTATGGGTGTATAATTGTAAAACCCTTTCATAAATTCATTATTTACTGAACGGGGTACATACATATCTTATAAGAGAGCTGTTGTATCTTTGTTGTTGCTTCTCTCACTGTGCTCGTTTGTGCGCATTGCTCCTAAAGCGTAGCTAATTTACTGTTAATCGCATTTAACCGCACAACAGCGCTAGCTTCTGTTAGATGGTTNAAAAAAAAAAAGGTTCGCGCAAATCTCTTCGTTACGCAGCATGTACGTCGCGGATCCTTTTCCATACCTTTGCGTATATTTTGCCTGAAAATGGAGATCTAGTGAAGAAGAAAAGTCAAATGGTATTTAGTGGTAGTAAGGATATATTTTTAAATTAAAATTTAATAATATAACGATTTCGAAACCATTTGACGACTTCCGTTCTAACCTCGGTCAGAATTGCTTCTTACGCTTTTTGGTTCTGTTAAACTAAGATAGCTATGCATCGAGTGAGCTGTACAAAGCCAACTTAGGCTCCAAGTTCATGTACCCTTAATTCAAATAATAAGGTGTGTAGAGCCTGCCAACTTCTGTACACGAGCCACTCTAGTAAATCGTTTACGGCAACAATCCAAAGAAGGGTTAAGAGGACGCCATATTGTGGCACTCCGCTGATCATATTCATAGCCATAACCGTAATAATAATCATATTTATAATCAGAATGATAATGACAATCATAATGATAATCATCATAATCATAATCTTAATTATAATCATAATCATAATCATAGTTATAATCATAAACATAATCATATTCATAATTATATTCATAATCATAATCGTAATCATAATCCAATCATAGTTATAATCATAAACATAATGATAATCATAAGCATAGTCCAATCATAATAATTATTATAAATATAAACACAATCGTGATCGTAATTGTAGCCATTATCATTGCCATAATTATAATCATTATCGTATTCATAATTATAATCATAATCCTTATCGTAATCATTATCATAGTCGTAATCTTTTACCACTCCTCTGTGGCTATGTTGTGATATTCTTAATGTTAAAACCCAGGTTGAAGTTTTACCCAACGGAAGCCAAAGGTTCCACTTGAAAAAAATACGTTTCACCTAAGACCAATTTTTCTTAATTTAATGCGTATTCAACAATTTGCACCTTTTACCAAAAACCATCTGACTTCTCCATCTATAACGGCCAAGCAGTATTCTGTAGTCTTGGCCACTCAACTGTCTTCCAACTGCCAAAACTAACCGAAAAATTGTGATTGATTGATGGATGTTGGCAGCGATTGCATTACTATTGACATTGTTTGTGGCACAATTTTCCATTTAAAGTGGAAATTTGCAAGTCACACCCAAGGCGATAGCGGCATAATAAGAAGCAGGACATGCCAAAGAAGTCGACAAACAAGAAAAATCAATAGAAACTTATCAAAGCAAAAAATTAAAAAAATAAAAAGAACAATACACAGGAGTTGAGGCAAAAGAAAAGCGGCAGAAATCAACAAAAGTCACATACATTAGGACAAATTAAAGTGGAACCCTCAAATAGGAAAATCCATATACTCATACCACTTCTGACTATTTGTATGTTTGAATATCAATACATATATATGTATCAGTGCTGCTGTGCTGATGATTATGAAAGGAGAACTATCGCTGCTGCTTGGCATCTGTTGACCAGTAAATTCATAGATACATACAAATGTATGTATATATGTACACACCATCGCATACACACCATCCCATACACACCATCCCATACACACCATCCCATACACACCATCCCATGCTTAAAGTAAAGTGTGCTAATGTTCAACTGACTGATTGCTAGCAGAGTTTGGCAATAAACACAATCAGCTAAACAATTGCTAGGGATAATCTGTTGCACAGTGGGTAATGCACGCCGACAAACGAGTACGTACAACGGTAAAAGAATGTCATTCGAATGAGAAAGGGCCGGAGTAAGCGGCAGCAAAAAGGCGTTAGCATGAATTGCCAGAATTATTAGCATGTGGCAACAAGAGTAGACAGAGGGGCAGTTGAAATAAAGGTGCCAACAAGAACAAACTATATGCAAAGTACACACATACAACTAAATATAACATACTTCTATACAAATAAATACATGCTCATAGCATACACTTAGAGGTGTGTTTGCATGCATGCAAAAAGGAAACGAAAGGACGACGATGACCAGCAGAAAAAGGGTAGACAAAACGGTGAACTCTTTGAAATTAAAGCGTAAAAGTGAATGAGAACAAATAGCACATTGAGAGCGGCTGTAGATAGCCAACACACAAAGGCACACATTTTGTATGTGTAAGTTAACCAGCAGGCCACTATGGCCATATCGAAGGTAGTGTGAGTGGACTTACCCAACGGTTTTCTTATTCGAGGTAGTGGAAAAAAATCAGAATTGAGGCTTGCAAACCGCAACGGAAAACCACAACTGTAACTGCGCAGACCGCAGCTGTACTTAGCGGTTTGCTTTATTGTATATTTTTAGTTGTTGCTGTAGTAGCAGTATTCTTTGATTGAAAAATCAGCGCATGCAGTTGGATTGGCAGGCGTTGTGCTAAATGATATGGGCGTAGGGCGTGAGCGTGAGAATTGGCAAGCGCGGGTCTCTGGTAGCATGAAATTTGAATGGGTTTAACTTAGCAAGAACTTTTCTCAGTAAAGTTTCTCGAAGATGCGGAGATATCGGCTAAAATTTAAACCATCTACTAAGTAAGCCAGAGTGTCTATTGTATTTATATGTGCATATGTTTCACTGCTTATAAGCCTGAAAACTAAACACCAACATTGCTGTATCCCCACATTCGCTATGTCGGTTAAGCCTTCAAAAGACTCAGACCCCATGAATTTTCTTCTTCTGCAGAGCACGGGACGTTCGCCTAATAAGCGCCGCAAAGTTCCTGAATCTTCTATACTTCCGCAGCTGCACCAGAAATTATTATGGGGAACCCTCCACCTCTCCGCTTGCCTTTCGATAGCAGGTCCATGACTGTAGATAAGTCCATAATGTCCAGCATGAGAACACCCTTACATGAGTTTTGCCTTGCTGCAAGTGATGAGACTTGTTCATCTACGACTTGCTATTGTAAATAATATTTGCCTTAGAATCAGCTTTCAGGTGGAATGCGGCATTATTAAACAATTTCAATAGGGCGAGAGTGGAACGGATGTGCCCTCTCTTGCGCTTTTGTCTGGTATTTTCCTGCTCCTTGTCATATCCACACCAGGTGAAGTGCAAACTGCTCAGCCATACCGTTTAGGCATCTAATACAGTCCGCTATGGTTTTTGAGTTGTATGGGATCGAGTCTAGTGCTTTGAGTAACACTTTACTGCCAGAGTAGAGGAAGATGTTGGCCTAGCTTCTGCTGCAATTTAAGTTGTGCGTCCTGATGTTTTAACACAAATGTAGGGACCTAAAATTTTATGCCGCCTCCGAACGCAAAAAAGTCTTTTTCAAGGCGAAAATGCGCTCAGAGGTTTGCCATTTCCTACCGACGGGCGACCGTTTCTAACCGACTTCCGAAAAAGGAGGAGGTTATCAGTTTGTCGGATTCTTTTTTTTTTTATGTATATGTTACCGCATAACTTTGGACCACGTCAACCGATTTCGATAATTCTTTTTGTGTCGGAAAGGTAGTGTCTCAGAGGTGGTCCCATACTAATCAGGTTGAGATCCGATCAGTGGATCATGAGATATATATATATATTTTTTTTTTTGCTAAAAATTACTTGTTTATATATATAATTTTTTTTTTGGATGTTGTTTTGACCAAAAATCGAACTTTGGTCCTCCGTAGTGGTGATATACGTCTTACCACTCGGCTAAAGTGGCCGCGAGCTAAATTATTGAATTATATAAAATCAAGTAATCCTCTCCTCTAGGATTGGTGTCGCTTTCGTCGGCTCCTATCACAATGGAGAACTTGCATAAGCTTGGCTCCTTCTTCATGTTCAGTAACCGAACGTGGCGCAAGAGTTTTGTGGATTGGACCTCCAGAATGATTCTCACTGTATCCTTATCGCTGAAATGTATAAGGACACAGATTGTAGGAAATGTTATTGTTTTTTTTTTTGGGTTAAATTTTTTTACATACATGCTTTTGACATTTTCTGACACCCATCGTAAGCATAACACTGAAATCCACAAACATAGTTCTCTACAAGCCATGGTTCTTGGAAAGAGATGAGCTCCTCGCCTTTATCGCTGTAGTAGCTGAGCTAGAGCTGCAGATGCTGCTTTCAAATGATAAAGGTTAGTGTGTAGGACATTCAGCTATAGTTCAAAATATATCGCCTCCGTCCATCACATTGGGGGACATATTTGCTAATGGCTCTACAATGGGTCCATCGATGTTCTCCGATTGCGATTATAGAAGCAGGCTTTCAAAGTCTTTCGTCTAACGGTTAAATACTGACCCATTACCAGAATTAGTTGCCTATCGTCCCCATTTCCATTGCCGAGTCTGATACTGCCACCAGACGAGTGAGCTCAATAACTTTCAGAATTTCCTTGTGAAATTGGCCATTCTTCGCCATTTCAACAGTTTTTTTTTTCTCAACAATAAGACGTGCTAGAAAAATTTGGCAAGCGGATTAAAAATCAGCATAAAACAAATATAAAATGGGGTCAACTCATCCAAATTTTCTTGGACCTTGTGTTTGAGGGCGAAACAGCAAAAGTGTGCAAAAAGAAGATGATGTTGAATTCCAATACGTTTTGTATTTATTTTTTTTTATTAAAAATTGGTGTCTTAATGATTTCAAAATATCAAAAATCTTAAAAATTATTTTCCAACTTTGGTTTATGGCTTATGGGTGTAGTGTTCAATATATTTACATACATTTATATGCAATGCAAACATTGGCACATATAAAATTGAGATTGTTTGTGATTGTAATTTTTTCACTTTCGCGAAATGAAATCAGTTTACGGCGGCCAAGCCTATATCAATGAAAATAATAAAATTTCAAAGAGCGAATGGCATCGTCAACCAAAAGCAGGGGAGAAGCAGCACTAACAGCCATCAAAGCTGAGTAATTTTTTCGCAAATTTATTACTTACAACGCTAAATGATATTAAATTGTAACAAAAACAACACAAACTCGCATTGAAATGAGAACAGCCATAACAACAACT
Source organism: Rhagoletis zephyria (assembly GCF_001687245.7). Lineage (NCBI taxonomy): Eukaryota > Metazoa > Arthropoda > Insecta > Diptera > Tephritidae > Rhagoletis > Rhagoletis zephyria. Next base: position 7,144 of record NW_016162286.1, on the reverse strand, counting down.
ATGGACATTAATAAAAGCCTGCGAACATCAGTCATGCCAACCATCCAGCCAGCCAGTCAGCCATTCCATTCAGCTATTAAGCCTCCCTGCCTTTTTTTACCATTCAGCTACAAGTCGACGGAGCAGTCAGTCATTCACTCAACGGTTGATTTGTTTGTCGCCTACAGGCAAATGACGTTCGCTGCTTAAGTCTTTTGTTTCACTGACACGTTTACAGTTTTTAACGAGTAACTGCTCTGATTGTGGCTGCTTGCTAGCTTGCTGGCTTTCGTGCTTGTTATTGAGCTTACTGCTCTGTAGGCATTGCTGTTTATTGTAAGCAAATTAAGTAGCGAAAAATTGACACGTCGCGTACGCACTGCTCGTTTCAGACGCGTTGCTGCGTGCCGCACGTATGTACGTGCACTGGCCGATAACAACAACAGCGGCAGTGGCAGTGACAGCAGCAGGAAACAATATCGTTTGTAAACCAATGTAAGGTGTAAGCAAATACCTTTGTTGTAATTGGCATATGGGCGCGTCGCAAAAATTGCAAACCCATAACAATAATAATAGTGATATAAATTACAAGCAAAATACTGCTAATATAATGAAATGAGGTGAGGTATTGTATACGAATTCGACTCTGAGCAGATTAATAAGCTAAGGAGTGTAACGAAAGATGAAAAAATTAAGAAAAAAAAATTATATGAAACATAGCGTTTTGCAACACTGGCGTGCACGTAAAGTATATGCAAAGCAGCCTTTTGATTAGTTTGGTAGTATAAGTACAAGTTTTTTAGTTCTCATAAGTCTTTAGTCAATCAGTGATCGGCAGAGTATCAATCTAGATTTTATTTCTTCTTCTTATTGGGGCTGTAACCGCCTAAGCGAATTTGATCGACTTCGAAAAAGCAAAAGCGAAAAAGCGAAAAAGTGGAAAATGCCAAGTGAAGCCAAGTCGTTATTCACTTAGTCTCGCCATCGCAGTGCAGGGTTGAATACCTTCAGAGATGGAGCTTCGGTGTCCAGATTAGATTAGGTCATTTTACAAAGGCGTCTGTGGAAGTTCTATAAATCCAGTCGTAAATATATGTAGTTTTTGAGTGCTCTCTGTGATTGAGTACTTGTAGAAAATATATTTCTGCAACAAGCAATATTTTACAAAAACCAAGTGTGCGTTCACACAGAAAGCCGAGTGGTGCCGAGCGTAGAAAGGCGAAGTGAAGCGGACCTCTAGGTGTTCACACTGAATGAGGCGGAGCGGAAGATTTCTCATGGACACGGCTGCAAAGATACCACAAAAATTATCCTCAATAAAAGGCGGCAAACATTTTTGCTCAATTATATTCAAAAGAATAGTTGAAAAATTCGTTTTCGGTTCGGCTTCGTTTTCTGTGTGAATGTATCCTAAAGAAGAATAAAATTCGATTTTCCCATAAGAATTCCACCTCCTATATTTCTGTCAGGCTTGTGTAGATGCATTATCTCAGTTCTGTTAGTAGCCTCAACTGCAGGTCCGTACACCGTTACACACGAACCAATTGACCAGATTACTCCTCATTATCATCGCTGAAACTTCTATAGAGAGAACTCGCCACAGCTGAAATATCGTTTCCAGAGCACAGTTATCTGTGAAAACGCGGGTAAAATTTTTCACTGGCCATAATTACCTCACAATCATTCACAACAGCTACAGTGTATACATATTGCTTTCTAATAAGACTGCTCGCTGCTGGTTAAATAGAGTTGTATAGCTCTTTCGTTGTTGGCATCCACAAACCATAATCATCTTATCAGCTGTCTAGTCTCCTTCTATAGACCTATCAAAGTATGACGTTGAGATGGCGAGCTCGGCATGGCATGTCCGTACTATCCCTAATTTCACTTAACTAATTGTATGCTATTTCTTTTAAATATGCTTGGATATCACCGATTTCTCTGGCTCGAATCATATTATTAATTGGCTGCCTTCTAATTAGTATTCATCTTAGTTTGGAAGTCGTTTGACAGACGGCAGAATTGACTGAAAAGATTTTTGTTTTTTTTATTGACGCCCAGGCATACACCGAAGCCTAATGCAATATGGTGCATTGTTTTTTATATTTTGTACGTAAACGTACTCTTTAATCCCTACTCCAGTTATAATGGGAATTTCGGGGAGTCGTTTATTAGCCGCTTGGATTGTATCGAATGATTCTCACGATCGCTGAGGACGAATGGTGAGGAGTGCGCAATTGTTTTAAGTGCGTTTTCTTGTCCTAGCAACATACAAACATATTTGTTCTTCGTAAAAGCGATTGCCTTCGAAAGGCTAGGGCGAAACTTCCAAATAAATTTCTGGCATGAAAGATATTTCCATTAAATTCAACTATTCATTCCATAGCGCTTGATATTGCACAAACCGGCAGCATATCTAGTACTCGTAAACACTACATAAATTAACTGTAAAAATTTACTACAGATGCTAACCAATACGTATTAATTTTTGGTCCTGGAACTGTTCGTCAAAAACTTTTAACCAACTTCGCTAAAAAGGGCTCACACTTACATGTAGTTATCGCCGCATCCACTACCTTAGCCGAATCGTTAGACGTGCATGCTACCCTCGGTATAGTGATGGCATTTGCTGGTGCCTTTGTCGCAAATTACCAAAATACTAATTATGGCATTCTAAATTACCATTAGTGATCTGTGGATGATGTGTTTGGCCGTCTAACGTAGGTCAGCGCCATTCGATCATGCCTTCTTTGTATAACATCGGACGTAGTGTAACCAAACTAAAGTATTTGATGTTCTAAGAAAATTCCACTAAAAATAAATTTGCCCAACTACATACATTGAAAGTTCAAAGGCGAACCGTAGGTGACACAGTTTACATTGCTGAAGTTATCTAATTATGGCTATATAAATATAGATGTTCTCATCGATAAAATATGCAAATACCAATAAAGCTAACAAGTTGAAGAGGCATCGGCATGCTACAAAAGCAATAAAAGTATAGTTTTTTAATAATAAAATCTTTAATAGAATTCAGCGGTCATCAAGTTACACAATAATAAACAAAAACATGCATTAAAAATTTGAATATTAGTTCTGGGTCAAAATAAAAAAATTTTAACTGATTTTTATAGCCAATAGATACATACATATTTAAGTACGAATATCTCGTAACTTCAATTGTAGCCTGCTACAGCAAGGCATTAAAAATGACATACAACCAAATCAGCTGTAACAAAAGTTCTATCTAAAAATAGCAGCAACAAAAATAATGGCAATCAAGTAAGTCGCACTGTATAAAAAGACAACAGTCTCCGATGCCATGAATGAGTGATGCTCGTAAATTGAATGAACGGCGAATCAATGAATTGTCTACATTTTTATATGTGACTATGTTTGTGTTTATGTTGCACGTTGATTTTGCAGCGAATACCTCAACATTTAGTCCTTGCCTCAATCTGCGCACTGCACAGCAGAGCTTCTACTGAACTTCATTTTCCATATTTAATAGTCTTTTTGACGCTTCTTCACAATAATTCATAGCAATAAATGTGACGAAATTTGTTTTTTATTTGATGGCAACATTTTGTTATATAGATATTTCGTTGCAATCACGAATATTTAGAGTCCTCTTTTTTATTAGCCTTTTTAATGTACCAAGTTGTTTTTGCTTCGGCATACTGAAATTGTTGTAATCAAATAACGTTAGTTTAAATGAATGCGTATACTTTTTCTAACAACTGTAGTAAACTCCAATTCATACTTTTTGATGGTTTTCAATTATCGAAACTGATTTGAGTTTTTTTTAAGTTCTCATTTTTGTGTTGAATAAAAGCTGTTCCCTCTGCACGAACTCAATCATATCTCAGAAACTTTTAATTTTAAAGAATATTTGTAGAGGATTGCCACCTGTTCAAAATGTCAAATTCAATTTAATTAGTAAGTAAAATAAAATATTGTAATATGTGTGTAAAAAAAGAAGTATAAGGTTGTAAAACTAAGAAAGAAAGAATATTGTTGAGAGGGTTGCCAGCTGCTTAAAAAAATCAAATTAAGTTTTGAAAAATAACACAAACGAAAAGAGCTTAAAAAACTTTATTTCCAAAAAATCGTTTATTCATTGTTGCCACCTGTTTAAAAAGCTAAATCTATGTTATTTAATAAATAAATTGAAATATCACAATACGGCTGTCGGACGAAAGAGAATAAAGAAAGTATTATTTCGAAGCTTTATTTTTTAAAGAGTTTCCGCCTAATACAATAGAAATATTCAATTTATTTAGTATATATTATATATATGTATGAGTCAAACTAAAGAGGTTTAAGATTTAAGATTAATTTATTTAGTTAAATTAATAAATAAAATACTACAATACGGGTAATAAAAGGGGAACAGAAAACAAAAGGTATGATCGGAACTAAATGTCGCTCGCGTAGTTACGTTTCCATGGACGCTTCAAAGCCACACCCCAAAATGAGAACAAATCTGTCGAGAATGTTCTCAATGGGAATTATATAAGAACTAAACTCTGTGGATTGTTTGCAATGAGAAAAAATGCGAACAATACTTTCGGGAATATTTATAAGAGAACAAAGTGGAAAAAAGTATCTGGAACGTTTTGGAAAAGAACTAAACGGGAGCAAAAGTCTAAGGAACTTTCTCTTGAAGAACAATTTGGGAGCTAAAATCTCAGGAAATTTCTGGCAGAGAACGAAACAAAACTTCTCCGAACAATTCGCGAAGAATGGAAGCGAAAACAAAATTATTCCCATAGTGTTCATTGGTTTGAAGTGTTTAAATATTAAAATTAATCAAGAAAGAACTTAAAGATAATTATGCAAATTAAGTATACGAAAGACTTAAGGTACGAACTTTTCTTTCGTTCCGAGTGAAATCGAACAAGTTCGAAATCGTTTTCATTTGGATTCGGTAATAAGTTGCCACAGCTTTTGTCAGTTATTTATGTAAAAATGAATTCAAATCTGTATAAAACTGAAAAAATAGCAGTGCCAATGATTTTCGGGTGTGCCCAGGCAAGAAGACGTGCTATTGCATGCTCAAAACAAAAAAAGAACAAAAAATTTTCGGCTAAGGATGAATGCGGACATACTCCAAAAGTTGTTCTCCAAGCAAGTATAGCTCAATGTCATTTTCTTTATTTAACCCGATCTGTACATACCTTTTCGTTTTATAGAGCCTTATCGCATAAATAAAAATGTTTTTAAAATGCTGTTAGACAAACTAAAAATTAGCGGATATACATCGTTTTATTTAGACTTTAAAAAAATTTTATCAAACCTACAAACTCTTTATTTAGAATTTTTAGAAAATTTGTGAGTATGCAGTTTTGTAACCCATTCAATTTTGGTATAACGAAGTGCAACTTGCTCAAGTGCCTAAAAATTAACGTTGATTTTTTAGAATTTTTTTTGTCAGGGGTGTAGCTTGTGAACTTTGTGCTCATACGAGCGCGCCTTGCCGTATGCAACGTCTTTGTGCGCATTAGCACAATATGGAACTTTTCGATGAATACTGCGCATGCGCTGAAGCGGAATCAAGAACAGGTCGGTTTCATTTGATCGTTTTCGCGTTTCGTTGTCTAGTTGTATGTTGTGTGTAGTTTTTAAATAGAAATCTTAAGATAGAGATTTATCAAAGTATTCGAATACAGATTAGGGCAATAACAACTTATGAATTCTCACAATATTATAAAAATTCAAATGAAAATACCTGGTTGACAAACAGCATATATATCTGGGTTTAATTAGCCAATTACTTTTCATTCCGAGTAGCCAAAGTGAAAACTTTTCAAATTGAAAAAATTTTGTCGGAATCGAAATCAAGAACGACAATCCATTTCGATTCCGAAAAATTTGATCGGAATCGAAATGTGGAAAGGGCTGAAGAATTGTTCCATAAATGTACAGTTCATCTCTGTGATAAACGATCTAGAAGATGAAATAATTCAGACTTCCTCTGGCTTAGAATTAACAATCGTGGTGCTTACTGAAACACTCAGACGCCCCTCTCATTCTTAACGCTAAGTTCTCAAAACATTTATTCTCGTTTTGTTCTCTAGCAGAATGTTCCCCAGACTTTTTTTATTTGATCTTCCTTAAAAACGTCCTCGATACTTTCGTTCTTATTTTGTTCTCATTGAAAATGTTCCCGAAAGTTTCGTTCTCATTCTATTCCCATTAAAACTGCTCTCAATACTTTTGTGCCTGATATTACGTTGTGTTCTCATGCAGAACTAACCCCAAACTGGAACGCATTCTCTGTCCCTGGTTTAATAATGATTAATTATTTTTTAAATATTTTTATAGAGGGTTCCACCATCCTAAATAAGTTAGTAAAGTTTCCTAAAATGCACACCAAATTAAAATTTAAAGAAAGTTGTATTAAAAAATAAAGAGGGTTTCCAAAAGTTTACAATAAAAATTAAATTTATTCTATAGGTTAAGTAAGATATTGCGATCTGGGTGTTATAAAAAAGAGATTCAAAAAAGTTGTATGCACAAAATTTTGAAGTTGATGAAAAATTAAGGAATAATTTAAATTAAATATTTCAATAGTGTCAAACAAAAGAGGTCTAAAAAGCAGTTATCGCGAAAATATTTTTTAAAGTAAATTGCTACCTCTTGATACATGTTTAATGAGTAGTTTAAGTGAACTTTTACAACCGGAGTATCTTACATATTAACACTCAAATAAGTCAATACTAAAAAATATTTTTAGTAAAAGCTTTCCAAACAGAAATACGTGATTTCCAAATATCTCGACTCCTCCATAACCTTGAATTAAAAAGAGCTGTCACGCATAAAATACGTAGTTTTCATTGTTCGTAGATATATAGACTAGCTCCGAAAAGGAAATTGCTCCTCATACTGAACCGGCCGGTTTAGCTAAACATTATCACAAACAATTGTATGTTTGAAAGAAATATGGAAATGCGGCAATTTGAAAAAAATTCTCTTTTAAGCGTTGAAAAAAAGTAAGTGCGCTTGTGCCACACTTTTGAAGTTAAACTTGCGTTACGACAAACTAGATTTCTCATAATCAATATACATATTTATGTACATACATCTGCGTTTGCTTAAGTTTAAATTTTTTTTATTTTTTTTTATCTAGATTCCTTATTCTACCTTGCTCGTTCTAATTACA
>NW_016162285.1:0-44222 GCF_001687245.7 Rhagoletis zephyria | reverse complement strand
AATTTTAGTTCGAAAATATCTTTTAAGAGGTTTGCCGCCTGTTATGAAACTCGTATTTAGTTTAATTATACATAAGCTACATGCAATTTTAAAATATGAGTATCAAACGACCGAGCGTTAAGAAATCTTTAAATTGAACATTAAGATTTTATTTAGGGTGTCAGAAGAGAGCTGCCACCTGATGAAAAAATGCAATTCAAATTATTTAATAAGTTAAATGGATTTTCAAAAGATGGGTATCAATCGAAATGGGTTTGAAAATAATATGTTTCTGAACTGTATTTAGGAGATATGACATTTGCTTAAAAAATCAAATTCAACATAATTCATCAGTTAATTGAAATATGTATAACAATGCCAGACGATAATAAGATTTTAGATTGAAAATGCTTTCGTGTCTTGCCGCTTTACGTATAGAAGACTTGCAGATGTGCCTTTGAATTATATTTCTCCTCTCTGCATTTTCTTACTCGTAAACTTAGGTAGGTTTTTTCTGTTACCCATTATATGTAGTACCAACGGCTGAATAAGGAATATATTTCAATAAATTAACTGATGTGAAAAAGCGATCAAAACACAAAACTGAATGTGTAGAGTCCAGGCTGATGGTAAAATTCCTAACAAACGGCGTGGTACAATTGCAAATGTGACTAAATGTAAACTACAAGTTTTAGGGACGTTTATACTTTGGTGGTACGCATATGTANTAAGATTTTAGATTGAAAATACTTTCGTGTCTTGCCGCTTTACGTATAGAAGGCTTGCAGATGTGCCTTTGAATTATATTTCTCCTCTCTGCATTTTCTTACTCGTAAACTTAGGTAGGTTTTTTCTGTTACCCATTATATGTAGTACCAACGGCTGAATAAGGAATATATTTTAATAAATTAACTGATGTGAAAAAGCGATCAAAACACAAAACTGAATGTGTAGAGTCCAGGCTGATGGTAAAATTCCTAACAGACGGCGTGGTACATTTGCAAATGTGATTAAATGTAAACTACAAGTTTTAGGGACTTTTATACTTTGGTGGTACGCATATGTACCGTCCTGGTCGAAAGGGTTAAAGTTTATTTACTTAAATATTTATACTTTTGAAATTAAAAACGTTTAGGTATTAAAATTCGGAGACCTCACGATTGGTTCCGTCAGAAACATCGGACCTCCTTGATTCGTCTCTGAATACACTCGCTCCCCTGTAGCGGTTTTACAGCATGTTTTCTGCTAAAAGCTCCGTTTACGTGCGGTTAAATTGACGATAAGGATGAGAAGGTGTAAGGACGAGTGATACAAATTGCCAGGCCATAGTGTGTAGACTAATTGCAATTTCGTAGAAGAATTTGTGTGTATATCCACATAAATTTATATATTACATACATATGTAGGTACCTATGAATATCTGAAAGTTGCGACGCTCCGTGGACAGTGGGGTGAGTGGATTTGCTTCTTAAGCGTTGGGTTGGCAGCGGTTTGGACTAATCNAACGGCGTGGTACAATTGCAAATGTGACTAAATGTAAACTACAAGTTTTAGGGACGTTTATACTTTGGTGGTACGCATATGTACCGTCCGGGTCGAAAGGGTTAAAGTTTATTTACTTAAATATTTATACTTTTGAAATTAAAAACGTTTAGGTATTAAAATTTGGAGACCTCACGATTGGTTCCGTCAGAAACATTCGTCTCTGAATACACTCGCTCCCCTGTAGCGGTTTTACAGCATGTTTTCTGCTAAAAGCTCAGTTTACGTGCGGTTAAATTGACGATAAGGATGAGAAGGTGTAAGGACGAGTGATACAAATTGCCAGGCCATATCCACATATATCCACATAAATTTATATACATACATATGTAGGTACCTATGAATATCTGAAAGTTGCGACGCTCCGTGGACAGTGGGGTGAGTGGATTTGCTTCTTAAGCGTTGGGTTGGCAGCGGTTTGGACTAATCTGCGAATTTAATCACACACGCAGTACGACCAGACCTCAAACACGCACTACATTCTCGTTACCTTTGGCTTGGTAGCAAGCAGTGCAAATTACACACGCTTATATAGATTCCATTCAAATGTAGTGAACATGGACATACACACAAATATATTGAACTCGTACATATGTATCTATGGATGTATATTGTAGTACAACTAGCATATCGCTTATTCGTCCTGCGCGGCTGCGTGCAATGTTTGTTTACATTGTTGTTGCCGATGTTTACACAACCTGTCAAGCAGCATACATACATACATATCGTCGCCTGAAATGCAAAAGGACGTAACATCGCAACTGAAATGGGAAAAGTCGTGACTAATATTTTTGTTTTTATTTTTATTTTTTCATAAAATGATGTGAAGAGTTGGAATTGGATGAAATCCATCATTATAAATCAAAAAGTGAATTTTGTATTTTGTATTTGTTATGACTTTTTGAATTTCAGCGACAATGTTTTTACGTTCTTTTGCATTNCGACTAATCTGCGAATTTAATCACACACGCAGTACGACCAGACCTCAAACACGCACTACCTTCTCGTTACCTTTGGCTTGGTAGCAAGCAGTGCAAATTACACACGCTTATATTTAGATTCCATTCAAATGTAGTGAACATGGACATACACACAAATATATTGAACTCGTACATATGTATCTATGTATGTATATTGTAGTACAACTAGCATATCGCTTATTCGTCCTGCGCGGCTACGTGCAATGTTTGTTTACATTGTTGTTGCCGATGTTTACACAACCTGTCAAGCAGCATACATACATACATATCGTTGCCTGAAATGCAAAAGGACGTAACATCGCAACTGAAATGGGAAAAGTCGTGACTAATATTTTTATTTTTATTTTTTCATAAAATGATGTGAAGAGTTGGAATTGGATGAAATCCATCATATAAATCAAAAAGTGAATTTTGTATTTTGTATTAGTTATGACTTTTTGAATTTCAGCGACAATGTTTTTACGTTCTTTTGCATTTCAGGTGACGATATGTATGTACATATTATTAAGAATTTGTACAAGACCCTATTAGTTGAATTGCCTATATGCACATTAGGGTGGTTTTAGTCAATAGAGGTGGATTGTATTATCTGAAATTTGTATGTCCCCACTTCCAGAATTGCCTCATTTATTGTAAAACTTTTAGCTTAATAAGACTATGCCTTCCCGAGCAGAAAGTGGGTTAAAGTTGGAAAAATTCCCGGTTTTTGCGAAAACACTAAATTTTTATGTATTAGCTCACGACCGTTCAATTCATTGAAATAAGTAAATTTTCTTTAGAAACTAACAATTTAAAAATAAGTATGTAACATTTGCTGGGTCAAGTTCGGGTCAGAGGCCTTCACAGCAATATGCTAGGCTCTCTACGATAGAAAAAAATAATTAATTTCTTTTATTACTAGCGACCAATGATGCCAGATGTGAGGATTTTGCGCCATTTTGGGGAACTATTTGGAGATAGATTTTTTTCGTTTGGGGATGTGGGTATTTGATGAGGATTTTTGTTTGGTCTAAAATTTTCGTATTGAAATTAAAGTACATATGAATATATACATATTTAACTGACTACCCTTAAAAACTTATCGAACAAAGATTTTATATCTACATACTTTTTGCACGTATATTAATAAGATTTTACCATCGCCGTCAAAGCATTATTCAGCGCAAACGACCGCTGGCTTCCACTAAACAAATAATTTTCTCGCACTTTATCACTCCAAATTGTAAGAGGACTGCTGTGATTGGCATTCACTGAATGAACTTCATATTGTTACGATTATCCCGGTTTACCCTGGCAATCAGTAACTCAGCCTCATCTCAAGTCACTAAGTTTGAGACTAGCAATTAGTAACTATTTTTGTGACTTGAGATGATTTGCTCCAAGAGTCGCAATGGCCGAGGGGTCAAAGCATTAGACTGCCGCTCGAGGGATTAGGGTTCGAATCCAACTCGGGCGAAGAGGATTTCTTGTTTTTATTTATTTAGTTTTGCCGTAGAATACGTCTTACGTTTCGATGTCAAGGCTATGCTCAAATATTGTATTTGTAGTACTAATGAAGCGATTTCAAAAAAAAAGGTATAGCGTTTCAAAGACAAAATGCCAAACCTATATTTTTATTATCAAAAGGCTCAAAAACTGCTCAAATAATTTTGTTTTTGTTTTCTTTAGTGAAAAACTCAATGTTTTTTTTTCGTTTGGTATATGGGAAGTATTGGTTGATGTTTTCTAAATATTATTTACAACCAAATCGCAGCGTAAATACATACATACTTACGTACATATGTTGATTGCAGTTAATGGGGATCTGATTCTCATTTAGTAATCTATGTATATGCATACATATTTAGTATGTACATAGGGGTGGTCCAAAAACAGTAAAGTCGGAATTGTAATGCTCTCAATTCTATAGCTTTTCTACGAAAAGTTGTTTTTTCCCCATATAAAATACATGGGATACTTTGGGCGCTTTGAGCGACCTCTAAATCGTTTTTTGATTTTAAAATAAAAAATAGGGGTCTACTTTTTTCGGTGTAGAACAATCCTAAGTGAGAGCATAAAATTTCCGACTTAACTTTTTCCCATGCATTTTTGGACCACCCTAATGTGCGAAAAATTTTTGAAGTGAAACGTCTTTAGCGCTTATTGGGTGTATGCACATGGTATTAATTTAACAAAAACTTGCTAATAAAAGGTTAAAGAATAACACATAGAAAAAAAAACAATACAAGAATGAAAGTAAAAGTGAGTATGTACATAGATAAAGAAAAAGATAAAAGATAAAAGATAGACTATTTTGGAATTTTAGAGATTTTCGGAATTATCGGGACTTATCGTTATTATAATCGATATTTCATCGGTTTTGTTGCCGATATTTTTATCGATTTTGATATCGACATTTTTGTCGATATTGCTATTGATTTTACTATCGATATTTTCGGAACTTATCGATATAAGAAACGATATTTTTATCGATTTTGTAATATATTTTGGTAGTCGATTTTGCTATCGATATTTTTATCGATTTTGTTATCAATATTTTATCGATTTTGTCTTTGGTTTTGCTATAGATATTATTATCGCTTTTGTTATCGATATTTTTTTCTTAGTGTATGCTTTCCTTTTATGACTTGGGTGTGCTCTTAACCATACCGCGTATTCTACGTTTAAATTTAGCGGCTGTGTCTCCGATACAGCCTGCAGACCAAGACGAAGGCGCTGGACTGTTTCATTTTTTCTTTTTTGTTTTTTTGTTTATGTTTTAATGAATTTTTATATTAAAGCATTTTGGTTTATTTCCTAACGAAATTGGTTTGAACAAATATGTCTTCGCTTCATTTTCGCGTTTTTTTAAAATAATAAATACAGAAAGCAATCATTTTTTCCTCCATATTTCTCTTTTTGTGACTAGCTCAGGGTCAGCTGAAAAATCAGTGACTTTTTTAGGCTAGAGATGTGCATTCATAACTTTGCCAGCAAAGCGCCAGACGCAAAAAGTATGCCACAATTAATGCCAAGTAGACAATTTTGTGTTGCTTTCTTACTCATCAAAATTGCTGTGCATTTCATATATTTAGCTTTAAAAATATCAGCAATGTAATTAACTTTTATGTATCTGCATGAAAACTCGAATTTTGACTAACAAAATAAATATTAAACCGGCTTATTTCAACTGCAACGATGTATGTATCCCTCTTTTTCTCAGGTAAAATTTTCTAATTTCTAAAATTCATACATAACCTTTTGTTTTAGAAATGCCATTGTTATATTATTGTTAAATGGGAAGGAAATAAATATACATCTTCCAATATGGCACCATTTTGAAACTTTTATTTTTCTATTTGGCACAATTTGGCCGTTTACACTCAGTATGACACCTCCTCGCAGAGGATAGTTGGCAGCCCTACTCACGATACTTTGACACAACTCCATTTTGGAATTTGGCATTTTTACACTAAATGACACATTTCTAGTAGATAGTGAGCATCTTTAAGGATCGAAAGTTGATTTTATGGAACCACTCTACTGTACATACATACGTACATATGTACGTATCGAGTGGGTGCGCATGTTTGCTGTGTTCCCAGCTCATGCCTAGGTATGTAGATGAAATACAATTATTTATTGTTGCTTGTCGCCTGCCCTACACTTTGATTAACGACGATCACCCACAAACTTGTACAGATACTCGGGCGCTGCCACTCGTTGTTTCCTACAAGCAAATTCTGATGAACGGGTTTATATCTATGAACATATGTACGTACTTACACAGATAAATTCTTGTTTAAAAGTGCAAGTATGCAAGTTCATGCTTAAGTTTGTATGCAATTTTTTTAGTTTATACGCAGCCCTACTACTTTAAGTCACACGCACTTCGCTTAATTTAAGTACAAAAAAGTTACACGCATGCCTTTCAAAAATGAGTGGTGATTCTGCAAAGCTGTGTATAGTTTGACAGGGATGAAATGAAAATATATCGTTCAAGGAGGAATATACTGAAAGCTAAATTCTCATATGATGGAGATTAGCGGTAGTAGCTATCGTAATAGAAACGGTATCACTCATTAGCGCTTGGCCGCGATGCAACTTTGCGTGGGATCTGGCAAATAAAATTGATTATAATTAGAGGATATACAGATAAGATTAGAATTTGACCTCGAAATCTTGAAAACTCGTTTTAGTGTTCCCATATTTTTTGAGGCATTCATTAACATTTGCTGTTTTTTTTTAACATTTTCTATCTATCTTCTTTTTTAATCTTTTCAAATTGTGAGCAGGCCAATGGCCAGTGACGTAGAAGTGGAAAACTACCGATAGTAGTGACTGTCGATATTTGCCGTTAGTAGTGATGGACATTATCGATATATCGATACTATCGGCCGAATTTAAATTATAAGAAAATTTGAATTTTTATTAAAAGATTCAGGTTTGTTAAGTTAATAGTACTATATCCTTTACATTTTTAATTATTTGTATACTCATTTTCTGCCAAAAGCTTCTCAAGAATTCTGCTATTATAAATAATTAATCCCGTCGAACCTAAAACTCTATCTGACTCCACAGAGGATACTAGAATGCAAAGGTATTTTATATTATATAGGAATATAAAGCTTTGTTTTTTAATGGGAGAGATATTGCGGATCTGTAACAATAATTTTGTTCATAAAATTTATCATTTTAAATCTTAGCAGTCTGATAAATTTTAAAATTGATTGATAAAATTGACAATTTAAAAGCCGCGGTTGTACTTTGGTTTAAGTTTTTTTTTTTTGGAAAAAACGCTAATCGCTATAAATTTGTTAGAAAATTTAAGATTTTTTTGCAATGGAAAATGCTACCAAATCGTCGCTTACATATTGACTCGAGATAATTTACTAACTGGTCTTACAATACAGCCGATATTATCGGTAGTTTTAAAACATCAATAGTATTTTTGAAAACACAAACCATCGATATATCGAGATTATCGTCGATATTTTTCCACCTCTACAGTGACATATCGCCTCTATTGAGAGTGAGAATTTTTCTCGATCTCCGCTCCGTTTAATTATCTACAGTTTTCAGTGCGCTCCCAGTGCCGCTTCTTAAAGGAAGTGTTCCCTTAAAAAGAGCTGGCAGGAAGCGAATGGTATTTCCAGACTGGTGACTCCAAGAGAGTCATAATCAACAAAGAAATGTTTAGCTAAATCTGCAGAAATTTAATTTCTTGACAGTTTTAATTGTTTCAATCCGAATAATATGTGATAGGACCTAATGATAAAATACAATATTGCAAAAGCGAATTCGTACAAGGTGATAGCAATAATACAAAAGGAAAAAGTTCATATTTTTTGTTTCTGCTTTTGACGGGTGTGCTGTCAAATTAAAACAAAATACATGTAAAACGAATAAAATAAATCTAATCAGCTGCTCTAATAACACCGGCGGCGTTGATATTTTTCAAGTAAAAGTAAATAAAACAGTAAATATTTTTCAATTCTTCGATAGGAAACGTGGTTTAATTGTGTTAAATTGTAAAAATATCATGACGCAATAAATAGGCGAAGTAATACAACAGTTTTCTTGCTTTATTTTCTGACATTCGGCTGCCTTATGTCAACTTTTAAAGGCAATTTTTCATATAAGGCAGTGTCAAAATCTTTCTTCTCGCTCAAATTATTTACTNAGCTACATTGTAAGCAGGGCCTAAATCATAAACAAACAACCAAGGTAGCGGTTTTCGGAATGACCCACCTTTATTCCCTATATCGTGGCTCAATTTGATTGTATGTATTTCCAAAATATGTTTGTCGACAACGCTGCTTCCGACTGTATAGATCCAACTGCAAATTCGGAAGATATGACGGATACTGTGAAACGGCGCTAGTAAGTTTGTCCAAAACAAACTTTTTTTTTGAAATTGTATATAACAAATCAAGATAAGTAATCCGTAGCCTGAAATGTTACTTGCAACAAGCAAAGCTGTAATAACACTAAATTATACTCTTCAAAAGTCCATAGAAGGTATCTGGTATGTTTTCTTTAATTAGAATAACTCAATGTAATTTAATTTGCGCAAGGAAATTGTCGTAGACTCTTTCACATTTCTGAAATTAAAGGCTCTATTAAAGCGTCTCGTTTGAGTAGGCGATTTACAACAACCCATTAATTGGTCAGTCAGTCAGCAGAGTTCTTGTCCTTCGGAGCAAGCATTGTGTAGCATATCACACACACATACAAACCCTGTAGGATCTCGGAATAGACTTAGAGCACACCACAAACTAGACTGCAAGTGAGTGTAAGTAGTTCAAAGTTTGGTCGAAGAACATGTAAAATTCTATTACTATTTAGCATTGAATGTCCTAGGCTTGGACCTATTGTCCGCTTCTGCATTACACTGCAACCAATTTTGGAAAAAAAAACAAAAATAAGACTTGCGCCAGCTGCGATTCGAAACAGGGTTCTCAGATTTTCTAAGCAGATACTCTCTCTACATGCCAACGCTGCACAGGAAAATTCGTTGAACAAGTGCCTACATATGAGCAAATCGTAAATCATACCCACTGTCCGCTACTGCGTGACATTGTAACCAATTTTAGAACAAAACTCATACCTTATGCGTTGCATTCGGACCACCTTTAGTACCATTCATCTGTTTTACATTACATTGCTTTAAATTTTTGGACTATCTTTGGTCTAGATACAAAACTACTATACCTACATACGACTATATTTTTCGAGCGATTGGATCAATCTTTCCTTCAGGGTATTCACTTGGACAACATCCATACTTGAACAAGAACAACAAACATACAGGTAATTAAGGTAAGACAACATCGGAAGGTAACATTGCATGCGCTTACACGCTGATTTCGCAGATGCATCGAAGACAGAAATCGAAATGTCGTTGCTGTCAGGGCATATGTATGATGTACTCGTACCTACATATGACTGCATAAAGCGACGGTGCCAAGAAGCAATGAGAAACCCGTTGCAAATGCACTGCTAGCTGTCACAGTTCAAACTATGTACATACATAGTATGTGTTTGCACAAAAGTATGTTTGTCTGTATATTGCACGAATCAAGGCAAGATACCACCGACCACTCAGACAGCAGTCAACCAACATCATCGGATTTAAATAGCAAACGTAAGCCCCTTCTAACATTTCGAAACGTGTCTTCTTATGCAAAGACAGCTAGCTAGCAAAAGCGTAAGCGGACAATTGCTTCGTGGTGTTTAAACTTCACTCGTCGTTCCACACTCAATACAATTCAATTCTGTTCAGTCCAGTGCAGCTCATTTCATTTGCATGGCCATTTCTCATTTAATTAAATCAAGTTGCATGTCAAATCGGGGAGCTTAAAGCGAAATATCCTTAAGGCTAAACAACATTATACTCGTACATACTATATGTACTCAGTTGATGCACATATCCATACATATATACTATGTATTTCTATTAATGCAAGTATTAGGAGAATGCAAATGATAATTTACTGCAACTAAAATGCAATGTCTGGAACCAAACACACAAAAATTATTGAGCGCAGTTTCAGCGACAACAAAAGGTTCGGAAACGTTTCCGTTAAGAACAAAATGCAAAAAAGTCTCCGGAACGTTCTCAAGAAGAACGGAATGAGAACGACACTTTCGGGAATGTTTACAATGAGAACTAAGCGAGAACGAAAGTTTCGAGAACAATTTCAAGTAGGATCATAAGAACAATAGTCTGCGGAACGTTCCGCTGGGGAACAAAAATTTTGAGAGCTTAACATTAAGAATGAGAGGGGCGTCTGCAGTTGGGATGAACAATCGTTTCAGTAAAAACCGCGATTTTTGATTCAAAGCCAGAGGAAAGCTGGATAATTTATTCATATATTATTTATTCATATTATACACTCGTTCGTAGGTTTACTACTGCCTGCCGAGGGACGACCGTTCTTAGAAAAAACTTTTTTGATGTTGGGTTGCACCGGGCTTGAACCTAGCCCTGCTGGGTGCTAGCGGGCACTGCTAACCCAACACTACAGCGTTGACTTAATTTACATAATTATCTTTCATTTCTTTTTTGATTAATTTTAATATTCAAACATTTCACACTAAGTATGTATAAAAATTGTTTCTCGCTTCCATTCTTCGCGAGGTGTTTCTGATAAGATTTGATCCCGTTTCGTTCTCTGTCAGAAAGTTCTTTAGATCTTAGTTCCCAAATTTTTATTCGAGAGAAAGTTACTTAGACTTTTGTTCCCGTTGTGTTCTTTGTCAAAACATTCCGAGACTTTTGTTCCCATTTTACATTGAAGTAAAGACTAAAATCTTCTATGGCAGGGTTCACAAGACAACCCGATTCTCGGTTGTTGTTCATGATGTAACTTTTCTAATTAATTTTAAATTCAAAACCTGCTATACAAATTTTCGACGCAAAATCATCGCCTACTTATCGTAAAGAATGGACACTGACGTTGAAACGAAACCTGCAAAATTTTTTTCTCATTGACGGCTTTTTCAAATAATATTAACTTGAAACTAACGATTTCTTTCTATCCCTAAAGAGTATAAATACAAATACCATTATTGTTATATTTATGTATATCAACAAAAGGTACAAAAACTATCTAAACACTAATTTTTGGACTCATCGCAACTTTTGATAGAAATTTCAATATTATCCAAGTATATCACACTTGCCATGAGAGAACTGTCATCCAACCGTATTATTTCCTAGAGGATTTTTTCGCGATTGTTATTTATGCACTATATGTCTAAGCGTCAATAAAGTAACAATAAAATTAAGGTGCAAATGTCACCGATGGTTTAAGTTGAAGGGTGCTAGTAAATTGCAATTTATATATGTACATCTTTACATAAAGGCCTGTTGTGTACATACTTTTATAGCCGTTCGCAGGAAATGATTTAATGTCGCGCGTAAATATTTTGCAATTAGTAGCTAAACGCACACATTGGAGTTGACATGCGTTCGAAAGGAAAATCACCGCAGTGAGCGTGGTGCAACTAAAGAAGGCAAAAAAAAGAAATAAAATAGTTATTTATAAACATAAGCATAGATTATTTAGTACAATATTTTTCAAAGTTGTATACATAAATATGTACATATGTAAATAACATGCACATTATATACATATGTATGAATGTATGTAATTATGTATGTACGTATGCATGGATTTTGTCTTTACAAAGAAAACTAAGTAAAGAGGATAGTATAATCGTTTGTGCCGCAGAAACAAAAAAACTACTAAGCAGTTTTTAACATCCCCAAACTAGTTTGCTACTTCCCAGCAAAAAATTTAAATGTAAAAAATAATGTGTTTTGTAAACCAGAAGGAAAGTAGAGGATCTCGGTTGGGAAGCACTTTTTGAAATTCACCACATACCTTCTAGTGTACAAAACACATTACTTTAACCTGGGCGTGTCATTGGAGGTAAGCGAGAAAATGTAAAAAGGCTTTCCCACTGCATTAACTGTAATGCATTCAGTATCCTTTGCGTAACATAACGAATTTGTAGGATGATTTTCTTGTGATATTTACCCCGTAAAATTGTTTTTGCAAAATTTTTTAAACTTTAGTATAATAAAGTGCAATGTAAAGTTCCTAAGGCTTACCAATGTTTTTTGTTGACGGTGTTACGCATTTTTTCATACTAAGTACGTATTCGACCATTTTTTTAAAAGAGAAGCAAATGAGCAGCACTTTCCACTCGCACTCTATAATACTCAATTTTAATGAGTTAAAAAATTGCAAACCAAATTTTTTTCTAAAGATGCTAATTAAAAAGTTTGAAATTTTGGTGAAATCTTGCAGAATTAATTTTTGGAAATTTGGTATTATATGGTTTTGGTTAGGAAAAGAGCTTTACTTTCTTAAAATAAATAATAAACATTACATAAACTTACTAAAATATCCAGTCCTAATTTCTAAAGGTAAATTAAAACTAACTTATAATTATTATACCACACTTTTGTAAATGGACTAAAAATTAGAAAATAAAATATCTCAGTCCCACGGAATTTTTTTTGCGTTCT
This sequence comes from Rhagoletis zephyria, assembly GCF_001687245.7. Classification (NCBI taxonomy): domain Eukaryota; kingdom Metazoa; phylum Arthropoda; class Insecta; order Diptera; family Tephritidae; genus Rhagoletis; species Rhagoletis zephyria. The sequence goes on along the minus strand of NW_016162285.1, from coordinate 31,700 downwards.
GTGTTTGGAAGGAGCGAAAAAAATTAATTACTAGCGACTCCGTGCAGGTTCCCGTCCTTTTTTTCTTTTAGATAATGTATTATAAAATAAGGATTGATATTCAATGTAAACAATTAAAAAATCTGATCTAGAAGCCATAAATATTTCTATTTGTTTATAAAAATAAAAAAATAAAAACATTTAAAAATTTAAACAATCAGATAAAGCGTGTCTAATTAACTATTATCGTAAAAAAAATCAGCAAGATACATGCTATGAATCAGTAGATAATAAATAATTACTGAATTCATCAAAAAAAAAGTTAATAACAATAACTCTTGTAAAACTTCGAATTTCGCAAAATCGCTCAAATAATATTTTTTTTATGGTCGTAAACCGAATAAAGTGATTTGTGCGAAAAAACCTCGACCGTCCAATTTTCGGTGGCCCACTTGAGAGATTTTCACTCTGTATAACCAAGCATGTATTAAACATACATATATCTATGTAAATATCTGTTTGGTAAACAATCAACTCGCGGTGAATTAATTACTGCATTCTCAAATAACAGGTGTGGGCAAATTTGCACTAAAGGCAGATTCTCATCTAATTGTAGTGCGATGAATAGTATTCAATTATTAATATCTAAATGTGGTAATTGTATTAGCGGTTAATACGTGGTAGTTATATTGAATTGCGCTACTCAAACATTTAAATATCAGTACATATTTACTTAGATGCAAAAATTGTTGTATGGTAGTGATTTGTCTTAAAAAATAATAGTTTAAACTCTATTCCGAGTAAATGATATAATTACAAAAATACAAACACCAATGCAAAGAATATGAATAAGGTTAATGTTAAGATAAAAACACATTTCTGCAGCATGAAACAAACTAGAAATGAATCGCAAAAAGCGTCTCGTCATACTCTTTTTCGTTTTTTTTTTTTTACCAAAAAGTTGAGACGAAAAACTATCTTAGGTTAGTTTAAATTTTAAACAGAGTTATTTGCAAATTTTTGAAACTGTATACTAGCTTAATAAAAAATAACAAAAATACATGTGGTAAATGGAACTAGGAACGAAATATATCGAAAAAAAATATTTTATCTGGCATCGATATATGTAAATGTCGATATCGATGGTCCTCTGCAATAACGACAAACGTTTAAATTAAAAAAGTAATCCTTGTCTAATTCACATTTAATCCTAACAAGTTACTTTAGTTACCCTTATTAATTACTCTAATAAAAATTTGACATGGATTAGACAAGGATTAGAGACATGAGCCACTTAACAGCAAAATCTATGAGTTTAAATTAGTTGAATTTGAATTGTGTCATTATTGCAGGCGACCATCGATATGTACTTCGTGAAATTGTACGAGGAGCATTAAATAAGTCGTAACATTTTGCAATGCTAAAAACATTTGGGTCCATCTGACTTTGCATCGTAAATCTGGGATTTTTAGCTTTAACGCGCTCATTATGTAAATTTACAGTACGAGCTCAGCTTGTACTGTTTCAAAGTTTCAAGCAAAAAAAAAAAGATGAAAGATGAATATTTTATAAGAAGACTAGTGGTACCCGGCCTCACCTTGCCGTTGCTCAGTCTAATAAAATGGAAATATATAAATCGAATGTAATTCGGACATACCAATACGACTATTATTATCATTTTCGGTCGCTGGCTGGTCATCAGTGTGGGTTCATGTGAGATATAGCTCGTCGTTCATTTGATTGACTTCGCCGAGCTATGTCAAGGGGTCTACTCAGTATTGGAATTTGTTTTAAGTTCTGATTATGGCAACTTAACAGAGCTTTACGTACCTTAGAAAGTAGAGTAACCATAAGAAACTTAAAAAATAAGACAGAATAGTTTTCACAGCCTATCAAATATAAATAAATGATGGTTAAATGTACCTAAATTAAATTTAACCGAATCTTTGGTTAATCTAAAATATTTTTTTACGAAACAGCGAAACACGGTTTGAGAAGTGTAATAAATTTTACATATCTGGAAGAAACATATGACAGTTTTGCATGGAACTTCAGTTAGAACATAGGTCTACCACAAATGTCATGTTTGATAACAAATCTCAGTTCTGTGTTTCTGTGCTGAAAATTCTGTATGAAATCCATTTAGTTGAAGAATGTTGAAAATTTTTAACCACTGGTTATTCCAAGTAAGGAGGATTAAACATTAAACTTCATGATATTAATTTGTTTTCTTTTACCTCCAATTAAATGCAAAAATAAAAATGTTAATGGTTAAGTACACAATAGGCAGGTAGGTGGCGCTTGTATTTTTAATGCAGGTAGAATATTAGATATTTTATAAACAGAAAAACCCAGTGCCAAATCCCGTAAATTATCTGCCTTGGTAATATGCGTGGCATAATGTGCCATATATATATAGGTTAAACAATTAATTCGTTCGAACATATTGAACAAATTTTGTGATAACAATTAAAAAATGAGGGAAATAAAGCGACTATGTCACTAATAAAAAATGAACTTTTGATTTATATTAATTTAGGTCTTTTCAAATCGGTCCAGGTCAGGTAAATTGTAATATTTTTCCGAAATATTTTGGTGGACGTCTTAAAATATAATAGATTTTATAATTCCAATGCAAACACAGTACCGATTTTTTTGTTGTAATCTAATAGATATACATAGACATTGAAGTGCTTACTGACAAGCATAGATACTTGTTAGCGAAGGTTGCAAAAATCATTGAAATTTATTATCCATCCTACAAATTGAAAAGATTTGTATATGTCACTAGCAATATACTAACTTTCACTAAAACCAAGTTTTTTAATAATCATAGTACGAAACCGGCTACCGGGTATGTATGTATAAACATATGTAAATTTATATACAAATATTTTTATTTATTACTTTGTGTCAAACACTGGGCAAAATACTCACTGGAATCGACGAAACTCGCCCACTCACTAATTGGCGCTGCCAGTCGACACGTTCATCTGCAATCGCCTGCCAATCGCATACATAATTGATGAGTGGCATTTAATAAGCCACATTCTACTTACTTGGTCAACTTGTCTGAACCAAGCTATAGTCATTTCATCTCTACGTGGAACAGCTCAAAACACAATCATCAAACCATACAAACAGGCAAAGGCAACAAACACAACACACGTAGGCGCCTGTAAATTCATGCAAGCGAAGCGAAAGCTAGCCTTGACTCCCATGTGCCATATGCCATGCAACTTTTATGATTTGTATAGCTTTGACTGTTTCTTGCATATTGCACGTTTGGCCACTGCATTCGGCTCAAAACCACAATAATGACCACGTCCAGAGCGTTATTAGGCGCGCCTTTTCAAAGCAATAACCACAGTGGCAGCTAGTCAAATCGATCGTTGAAGTTCCAAGCCAGACAGCGAACAAGTTTCAAACTGATAGATGACGTTTTGTCGTGGTGATTATGCGCATAAATGGTGGTGGCACAGACAAAAAGCCTCAGATAAACATATGTGCATGCATACATACATATGTATGTACATACAGACAGCTCCACGTTTGGCCACTTTAGAAATGGTGTTTGCAAAAGTTCAATAAATTCACCGTGGCAGGTATTGATTGCGCAGAGTATACAGCTCATGCAGCAGGACTGCTAACGCCAAGTGGCAAGTGTGGCAACGACTGGATTCTGTTGGTGATTTATGTACATATGTGCGGGTGTATTTAAAGGAAATGATGTAGCAATAAAAATTGTTTTATTTTTCCAAGAATGTCCTTTTGATAGCATGAAGGGAAGCTGCCTCTTTGACGCCATGCCCTAATTTTGGATCCCTACCACGCTGTATACGAGCCAAAAACGAGGTTTTAGATGAGGAAATACGCTTTCGCATGGCTACGGTGGCCCAAAATGCTGCTTTATATAGCAGGGCTATTTCCCCTTGATATCGCAAAACGGGATGATGAAAACACTGAGCGCGAGGTTTACAAAAGCGCAGAAAGACATCGGGGTATGACCAAATGGAAAGCAAGGTAAGACGCTGTTTCAAACTGAACGTGGACCCGTCAGCTCATTTCCAAGCATAAAATATGGGAGCACGGCGAGGTAGAATACTACCTCACGCGAATTAAGTATAACCGGCCACGACTGCTTTAAAAGCTACCTCCATCGTTTCGGGCACGAGAAAGGTCCGTTTTGCGAGATTTGCGGCCCAGAAACGCAAGAAGACGTAGAGTATGTGATCTTTAATTGTCAGTGATTCAGTAATAACCGACGAAGATTGAAAGAAGTTTTGGGTCTTAACATTACACCAGAAAACTTAGTACTGCGAATGATCGAGTGCGGGGAGGCGTGGATGGCGGTCTGCAGAAATTATGAAGCAGTAACGTGTAAGCGAACAGCTTCAATGCAGAAGCGAACGAGAACAGCGATTAGAGATAGGGTTTAGTTAACGTAAAAAGTGCTGACTGAGACTGGGAACGGAGGCCTTGACGTTAGTGCTGAGATGACTGATAATCTTGACCTGGACATTTTCGAGTAAAATACTTGAAGGTAGTGACAGGGGGAAAATTGGACGAGAAAAGGTGGTTTAAGTGCATTAAAGTCTCACACTGATGGGGCTAGGGGTTTCGATGTTTTCCATCCTCTTACAAAAATAAAAAATTGCGTACCATAAGGGCGGCATTATTCGGATTATAAAAAGAGGCAAAAGACGTCCTATATAAAGCGCAAAAACGCGGACGATATTGAATTAAGATGAGAAGGTTTTGGGGCTTTTTATTGATCTTTGGAACTGTTAGGTAGCTGACGGGTACTGGGGTGTGGTGAAATAGTAAACTGTGCGAGATTTTTAATGATATATTTTTAATGATATAATTAACTTGACTATACAAACAATTTTCAGACCCAAAAACTAGACCATCTAATTCTTATGAATTTAATACAAGTCTCATGCCAGAATTAGTCCTACACGCAAGGCTTATGATAACTAGCAGACCCGGCCAAAACTAATTTTTTTTATTAAAAAATTGTGGTGCAACACTTTCACCAACAATTCACGTTCTCGATTTACGGTGGCACATTTATCTGCTAGGATTATGGTTTGGTGGTCGTCAGAATGCATACTTACATTGTCGTCTTAAATAAATTCACGTAAGTGTTATATCCGTAAAGAAGAAGCTCTTGAAATTTCCTAATGATTTGGCAGTTAGTCAGAAAACGAAATAAATTTAAATAATTTATTCTTTACTCCCTGGCGGCAATGATCCGGTTCGATGGTGAGTCTATACTTGAAACTATATAGTGTAGTAGCAATTTAAAAATTGGGGACTATCACTAGTGTACAGAAATCCAATATTCAATATCCAAAATATTTAAATGTCTTATCAAGGAGCGCAATGGTGCTGGTGGTTGATTTAAGTCTCACCATGGACAGCCCAATCCTGGTGTCTCCGAATAAAGCTTTAACGCATAGTAATATTGGCAAATCACATCCCTTGGGCAAATCCTTCGACTTAACCAAGGCGAACCTAGGACCAGAAGAACTCAGCATCACAGCACCATTAGGGACTTGTCCTCCAAACTCTAGATAGCTACTTGTTCTCATCGAAAACCTTTAAGAGTGTCATTGAGCACTCGATTACCTAGCCGCCCAAAATAAGGTCTGATTAATCATGTGGGCTATTATGGCACTGAAAAAGCGGATTTTCAAGCTGAAAAAGGGGCAGACGCACCCTTTATTGAGCGCAGCACATTCTTTGGATTCAACCACAATGATATCAGGAGCGACCTCAACAAGTTGGCACAAAGGCATAAGTTAGAGGGACACCATCACTCAAAGAAATTTCTAGGCTTGCTAAGTAGAAAAGACCTAGTAATACTGTGTGGAGCACTAACAGGCCACTATATGTGTGCCAAACAGATGCATATTCTTGGCCTCTGTAGTACAGGCATCTAAAGGTTCTGTGGTGAAGAAGAGGAATCAATGGTACACCTCATTACCACCTGCCCAATACTAGCTCACCGCAGAGCCAGATTTTTAAACGACTATACGCGCAGCGATATCGACCCAATACAGATAATACTAAACAACTGAAGCTGAAATAAGAGGCACAAGAGATAAAATTTGGGCGCGGTGCAAAGTGCCTGCAGACTTACTCTTCGTCACCATTACCATCATCATCACATTAATGGGTGGAGAATAAGCAAAAGTTCACTCACGAGCACAATATCCAAGGAAAAAGCCCAATCGACAAACGGTTGCTGTACCAAAAGAATGGTAAAAACTCCGGTGCCATTAGGAAATCGTTTCTCATCGTTCATTGTAAGCTCTAGAATCAAGTTGATACGTTTGCCAATATTCTTGCTATGTACTTCGTAAAGCCATATTTTACGACAGTTATTACAATTACAAGCTTATCTTAAAAAGAAGTATGCAGAAGTAACAAAATAGGCAAAAGCTCTTGATTAAATTTTAGTTAGCCTAAGACAGCTTACTTCAATACAAAAGTACATATATACATATACGTATACATAGCCGCAATAATAGGCCATAACTTAAAACTTTGCTTCTTAAATGATGTGGATCTCATTATCATGTATGAATGCTTCGCCTAACCAAACCAAACTGCGAAAAGAAGATTTAGAATGCAATGTCTATGACTTTGCAACAAATTCCTCTAAAGCATTATTGCACTACACAGGATTAAAACATCGGAAATCTGAATGTATGTAGACCACCTTTGTTGCATCAGCAATGTATAACTCGCTGGTGTTGAAGTAACTACCCTGCAGGAAATTTAATTAATTTGAAAGTAGTCCGTAAACTACTTTATTATCAATGATAACTAATTGAAATTCTTACCTTTTTCCCTGCAACGAACTTATTTATTTACATTATTATTATTTACATTATTATTACATTATTACATTATTATTATTATTACATTATTATTATTATTATTTATTTATTTACATTAAAATGCATTTGGCTTAAACAACTTCGAAGTCAGTATTTTTCATCTGAATGCATTTTGTACTTCACAGATGCTTTTTCATATTTGAAAAATACAAAAAAAAATTGATCGTAATTTTTACATGTTGTCTCTGTTGGGACTCAAACCCGAATCTTCTGGAAACTAACAAGTAACAGCAAGCATCTCTGCACGCTCAGATACAGCCACGCATGTAAATGTGCTTTCAAACGTTCAATTTGAATTGCGTGCAAACACTGCCCGACTGTGCATTTAATTTCAACTACTTTAAAATGCATTTGACTGAAACAACTTCAAAGTCAGTATATTTCTTTTGAATACGCTCGCGTTCTGCACTTCACAGATGCTTTTTCATAATTCCAAGAGACAGATAGTTTATTTAAGTAAAACAAGTATCGAAATTCGAAACATTTACTCATTGCATTTATTTTAAAGTAGTCCTTCAATTACTATCAGGGTACTTTAACTTAAGCTCGCTCCACAAATAGGCTGAGCGGCCATATGCGCTTAATACCACGAGAATAGCCTCTTGAACGTCGCGTAAAAAGTTCTAGCGAGCATAGTGTGCAACAGGCTAAAACCATACCATAAGCAAGTCTTGAAAAAACCCACGAGAAGATAATACAAGCCATTTGGTTTCCGAGTTCAAATACGCTTTCGGCAGTATGAAAAGAATTTGTCTTTATCCCCACGAAAGGCGGAGGATTTCTCCAAGCCGTTTCATACCAACAGATTTTAAAAACAGTACGACTTTGTACTATGTGCCTGTTTTAATCAGATGTAGGAGAAGATAATAAGAGCTGTAGTACGCAACCACCAAGGAAAAATGTTTTTACAAAAAATGTGACGAATGCCAACGATATTCACAGATAAGCAAATCGCGTGGGTATGGTGGTGAACGGAACAAATTCAACAAAATACCTCCTGAGGCCAGCGCATACCCGTCTTGGCTCTCACGTCACTATTGACGGTTATAAGTTTGAGACAGTAGCCCTGCTTTCGTACGCAATATCCAGTAAAATCCAGTAATAGTTGCTATAAATCAACAAAAGAGGGAAAATTGAGAGAGAAATACTGACAGCTGAACTGGAGTGTTCGAGAAAAAGATTCTGTCGAAGATATACGGGCCATTTTCGAGGGTCCTTTAAATTTGTCAGTGATATGTTAGGTGATCTCAGCTATTTTTATTTTTTGTTTTTCTGAAATATATTTCAAAACTATGAATACATAATACGAATTCGGTTCACAATTCCATGAAAAATTGGATATTATTTTTCAACAGATTACACTGCTCACTATCGACTTCTCTGCCACGTTTTACTTTTGTGACAAACACGGTCAACTGCAACTGCAGGTTGTACTTAAATTTGATGCATAACTCAATTCTGAAGCTACTCCAGATCGCCCTAACTATTTTTTTCTTCAAAAATGGCGAAAATTTGATAGCTGAGCTAAGAGCAGTTTGAAGTTTGACGAAAACTCTCAAAGTTATTAACAAAGGAAATCCAAATATCTAGCTGGGTAGATGATATAAATAGAAAGCAAAGGTGAATCAGTATAGACATACCTAGTGCATCGGATTAAAACGCAGCAGCTTCGGTGTTCAGGTCGGGTGAATGCACACAAACGCAGCTGGTAGCACAGGAGGGGTCAGGCTTCCTCTACGTCGGAAAGACCAGTAACGGTTGAATCGAATTTTCTCAAACTCGACACACGCTGCATGATATCACGCTAAGTAAAATGTCGAAAATTAGTGAAATTGAACAATAGCTATATGCTATAAAAGCTTAGTTTTATGAGTACGTGGACCGGGTACATGAAGTGAGGATTCGCCCGAAATTAGTATTCATAATTTGTTTTATTTTTAGTTTAACAATATTTTCACAACCTAAAAAAAAATTGGTTAAAGAGAATCATACAGCATTTTTTACTTGCTGGTTGAGTTGGAAAAATTTTCCTGGCATTCTCTAATTTAAAGAGACTTATGCAAACAAAAAAAAAATGCGATTTTCTACATTCTTCGCTACGCCTGATGCATGGTTTTATCCTAGTACATATTGTATATGTAGTTGGTGTGGAAACGGTATGCATACATACATACATACATGCAAGTAGTTGTGTCGGTCACTGACATTCTAAGACACAAAAGTCATAAAAGCAGACTAGACAACTGTCACGTCCCATAAATGGGTCATTTGAATGCACTTAAACGTCATAATGTGTTGAAGCAACTGACAAAGCCGGGATAAAGTAATAAAGTAGCTGCGAACAGAGAACTGGAGAAGAGATGAGTTAAGAAGAAAACAAAAAATATCTAGTAAAATACAATACCACACAGTAGCTGGACGAAAGCTACATACACGTACGTAACATAAGTGAAATGGAAACAGCATGTTGCATGCCGCATGTCACATGCTGAAAAAGTGCTCATATTGGTTTTTATGACAGCATTTGCAACCTCATTCTTAGCTCTATTGAAGTACTTATAATAATACCAGCAGCGACTGAACCGTCAGTAGCATTGAGGCGTAGACCCACCAGCAAAAGTACTGCAAAACTAGCAGTTTACTGGTAGATACATACATATGTACATACATATCTGCATATTATTGAAAGTAAAAAAATAATATTTGTCGCTAATTTTTTTTTTTTGGCCGCGATGCTCATCCAATTTTTAGTGTGCGCACTGATGTTTATACACAACCTACATTTTTACGCCGACTTTTGCGGAAAATTGCTTTCAGGAGGAGCTATTTCACCCTCCGACCGCTTTTAAGAAATAAATTAAATTTTTATGTTGCTCGATCTACAAATCGAACTTATGTCCAATCGGCTGAAAGTACGCACTAATAACACAGGGCAACACTGATTTTGGTGCGGCAAATGTTAAATCTGTTTTTGATAGACTTTTTTGAGCTGATTACGAATCCGTAATTATAAAGATTCCATCANTTGCCGCGCTTCTCATCCAATTTTTAGTGTGCGCACTGATGTTTATACACAACCTACATTTTAACGCCGACTTTTGCGGAAAATTGCTTTCAGGAGGAGCTATTTCACCCTCCGACCGCTTTTAAGAAATAAATTAAATTTTTATGTTGCTCGATCTACAAATCGAACTTATGTCCAATCGGCTGAAAGTACGCACTAATAACACAGGGCAACACTGATTTTGGTGCGGCAAATGTTAAATCTGTTTTTGATAGACTTTTTTGAGCTGATTACGAATCCGTAATTATAAAGATTCCATCACGTACAGATTTTGAGAAAATCGTAGTCAAAGTGTCAAAAAATCGGGTTTTTTTCAATATTTGAGAAGCTCGAGCAAAGAGTAAAAATGTGGTACAACCTTTCACTTAGGCTTAACTTAAAGCTAGAACCCTAGGCTACTGCCCCTGAAAATACCATCCCTGCACCGTTACTTGATGGACATTTATAGTCATTTGCTGAACAATAAAAAAAATGCTGCCAAAATCAGTTTTTGCTGTTCAATAAACGACTATAAATGATCTTAGGGTCAGATATGGTATTTTTAGGGATTGTAGTCGAAAGTTCAAGCCTTAATTTAAGCTTAAATGGAAGGTTCTATCACCTTTTGTTTAATTGCGGCAGGGACTCAAACTTCGCCAAAAGTCACATTTTACTGCTCAATAAATGACTATTAGTGACCATAAATTCAATGTGCAGGAATGGTATTTTCAAGGATAGTAGTCTTAGTAGGGGTTCTTGCTTTAATCTAAGCCTAAGTGGAAGGTTCTATCGCCTTTTTACTCTTTGCTAGAGCTTCTCAAATATTGCAAAAGCCCGATTTTTTGACACTTTGACCTCGATTTTCTCAAACCCTCTACGTGTTGGATCCTTTGTACTTACGGATTTATAATCAGCACAAAAAAGTCTATCAAAAGTAGCTTCAACATTTGTCGCACCAACATTTTTTTCATTTTTGTTAGCTATAGCGACCATTGAAAAAGTGGTTTTATGTTCGAAATAGGGCTGTGCGATTATTCGATTACTCGAGCAAGTTGGTTAAACAATTATTCGGTTAATCAATTACTCGAGTAATCAAGATTTTGATTACTCAAAACGATGATTAATCGAGTTACTTGAAATATGATTATTAAAAAAAAATAATTTTGCTCGTTAAAAGAGTTTGCTTTGGAAAATGCTGGCAAACCTGCATATTGTGCAAAAGACCCGTGTGTGCAGAACATTCTACTAATATGCCGCAATGCAATTTCTCGATGTAGTTAAAAAGTTAGTAATTTCCAATTTATTCATATTTTTTTATTTTACAAGTATTGTCTTACTATAACCTCATTTGATATGTTACGGCGCGTATACTAAAAAAAAAACAGTATCACTATTGGTTTAATACACTTTGTGTTGTTAAAATGATCGTAGGACATCAGAAATCAGATATAAGAATAAAAGTTAAAATACATACATAACTATATATAAGTAAAATAACGTTAATTTTTGGAATTTGTTTACGATGTCACTCATTTTATTCCATACAAAGTATCTTAGATTTTGTTTATATGGAAGAAAATGAACAAAACTGTCAACAAAAAAACATTGCCAAAAATCAATAATAAAATCTTTCGGTCTTATAATTATGCGCGGCATTGGCACTGCCCACCTTGTGACAACAAGGTGTATCTCGGTAACCACTTAATAGATTTCTACCACACTTTTTTCAATTGTTTCATTAACTCTAATTCAGCATATTATCGAAAAGTGTGAAATCAGGAAAACCCTCCTGGTTATCATGCCAATGTAGTTTAGAGAAAGTTGAATCGACGATATTTGAAACCTGCGCCGGGTATATAAAGTTCGGTTTTGCCCGAACTTCTTTACTTGTTTTTGTTGGTATTGAAACATTCCGTAGGTTAGGTTAGACTTGGCTGCACAAACTAGTTCATTATATAGACCAAAAACTGGTTTATAGTATTTCCAAGGACTGTTAACCAGGGACGTGAACCGGTTTTAAACCGAAAAACCGCGTTTTTCTATTAATTAACTGAACCATTAACCGAACCGAAATTTTCCACGAATGTTTGATCCGAACCGAAAACCGAACCACTTTGCAAAAAGGTTTAAAGGTTTGTTTCAACCAATTTTCAATAGATAAATTTGGCCACGTTATTTTTTTGATTTCCGAACCGTTGAACCGAACCTAAAACCCGGTTCAAAGACCAAAAAAAAAACCGCTTTGACTAACCACTTCAAAACTACAAAAACAGTTTGAACCGCTTAACCAAACGGACCAAATTTTTCATCCGGTTCACGTCCCTGCTGTTAACAGATGCACTTTTTTTTAATTTAAACTTTTTTCAATCTTTATATCTACAGTAAGTCAAATAACTTTTTATAGAGTTTTTGGGTGTTTTCCTCACGACCAGCATTTCTAGCTCTTTTTTTGGCCCGTTTTTCGGCTTTTCTCTTCTTATTACCGCACCTCTTACCCTCCTCTGCTCCCTATATCTATCCCACACAGCGGGCGGTGCGGCCGATGACAGCTTGCAAATATCTGTTACTTGAATATTGCCGTCTATTGTAATTGGATATTTTTTGCTGCACAGGGGCGGGCGCGTGACTTGGCTGCAACAAGATAATGGTCCGAGACAATGTGTGGACCTTGGAGTGTACGTACATACATCTAAACCACTGAAAGCGTGCCTCCCTTATTTGGTTTCCCATTTTGCGGGCTAGGGACAGCCAAGTAATTTGATGGATCTATTTATGCTGGAGCCTGGTGTTGCAGACGACCAAGTCTCAGACCCAGACGAAGATGGCCAACCTCAGTCCGCAATCGAACGTTTCATCGAGTATGAATTTTTAGCGGACAGTGAGGCCAAATATTCCTCCTTGCCATTCTGTCATGGAAATCGGGCAGCACGATTTTTTTATCATCTTATATCTTTGGTCACATCGTCTTCCTCTTTTATATGGCCAGACCGAACACAACTCTTGCCTTGCCATGTCCGGCGTGTTTCTTTGGTTGTGGTAATGTCAGCTTTAATCCCTCCCATTAAGGGAACCCACATACCAGGTGCATTTACTCAAAGCGAGGTCCTTGGAAATTTGCCATGCCATTGTTTATAAATCATTATATGTAGAATATATTTTTTGTGAAGAAAATGCAACTTACTTTTGCACTATTTTGCATTGCAGCACTGCAGGGTTCTTGTAAAGGGACTTCACTGTGCTTATGTTAGAAGGTAATGTAAGAGGATGCAGTTATACAAGCATTGTATTAAATCTTAATGAGCGTCTTAAATAACCATCTTGTAGTTTGATGATATAATACTAACTCATACACATTCCAAATAACAACTACACTCAGTAAACAATTTTTTTGACTGACAGACTTCATATCGAATTAAATTGCCTGTCAATTTTTGAAAAACGAAAGAAAAACTAAAATTCTTTCCGAATGAATGAGTGCGCATGCAACTTTTATAATTGCATAAGCCATGAATAGTTATGACAGTATGTATGTATGTATGTATGTATGTAGATTGGTGAGAATAAGTAGATGTGTGTACGTATGTATGTATGTATGTATATCACGGCTACAAATAGAGTTACGATTACAAATTCGAATATGAATAGTTACATATCGCTACCTTAATATAGAAAGGCCCTATCTGACATCGTCGCTGATATACAAAAAGCCGTAACTAACTAAAAATCGAAAATTTACGTTTTAATTGATTATGATGCATTTGATCGCATTATGTGGCCCCAAATCGTTTTATGCAATAAAAGATTTTAGTTAGTTACGGCTTTGTGCATTTCAGCGACGATGTGAGATAGGGCCTTTCTATATTAAGGCAACGATATGTACATATCGTCGATGTTTTTGCAAAACCGCCCATCGACCAGTTACAAAACCGCCTAAATCGCCGTTGTGGCAAAAATGAGATTTGGTAACTCTGAACTCCAGGCATCGAGATTTATGCATTAGAATCGTTAAATCGTCGTCTTCAGAAAAAATTTGAGTGCCGCAAGATAGGCGGTTTTGCAATTGGGCGATGGGCGGTTTTGCAAAAACATCGACGTACATCAACATACATATACATATGTATGTATGTATGTACATTAGGTTGGCAAAAAAAAAGTTTAAAATGTTAAGCTCTCACCCTCTAGGAGTTTTAATGGAAAAAATAAGACCCGTTTTTATTACCTTCTTACCTTCCTTTTATTAGCTCGGGATGTAATTATTTTCTATTCTCAAGTTAAATACCTGATGACAGTACGAATAGCAATTATAATAGAGAGGTTTTAGTTTTTTAAACAATAATTTTATTTTTAATGATATTTAGAGCTGCCTCAAAGCGCATGAAGTTTCTCATGTTTTTATATGGCGAAGAACACTTTTTCGTAGAATACTTGAAAATGAGTATTTTTCGATCGGACATTTTTTTTTTCTTCTGGAGACTTCCAATAATTTAAACAATTGTTTAAGTATTTTACCATATTTTAATATTAACGATTTTTTAAGGATGCCCCATTTAATTTTTATGCGGTTTTTGAATAACCTATAAAAAATATTTAGTATTGAAAAATGGTTACATAAACAATTGGCTAATCTGAAGACAGACAGAATTTTCCGATCGAAGAATATTAAATTTCCATAATTATATACCATTCCTGCGAAAACATGTTTTTTCCCCATATAAAATACATACATAGAAAACTGTACGTGGGCTTTGAGGCGGTTCTAAATGTCCCTTTGGTTTTTTAACGAAAAAGCCCTGGCGGGGGAGAGCTTAACATTTTCAAAACTCCTTACAGGTATTTTACGACCACCCTAATGTGCATACATATACTAATATAAATGTATAAATTGATATTTACACGCGCAAATCGCTTGGAAAACCGACAATGCCCACATTTGTAACTTCTAACAATTTTATTTCGCTGCAACAACAATATGCACACAATTCCATTGGAACAACAATGAATTGCAGCAGTAAGCAGTCGATTTTGGAGATCGCAGCGGGCGCGCCAATGGCATTGGTGGCGGGTGGCAACGCCAAAGTTGTAAGTTGCAAGTCGGTGTCAGTGGCTTGTTTGAGCTTTGTTCTATTTGCCAACTATTGTAACATGAATTCAGCCAAAAATATGATATTTCATTTTAGCTTTCAAATCTATGTATATGTATTGCTGGTCGGTATGTATGTATGTGAAGAGTTTATGGATTTGTAAAGCATTTTATATGCATCTACTACATACATATGTATGTATGTGTGTGAGAAAGTTTCGAAAACCAAATTTCCACAACAGAACTACCACCACCTACAGTGGCGCAATAGAAAACAATTCGTGATAAACACTCAAAAACATGCATATGTTTATTGGTATGCTCGCAAGTCTAAGTATGTAAATATGCACTTTTGCTACGGTCGCAATATTTCGTGCCACAATGGGTGTCAAAAAGTTTCTTTCACATTGCCAAGTATAGTTTTCTAACAAACAATTTGCAAGTGTGCAATAAATTCCAGAGTGTCATTTACAATTAGTTCAAATGTCAGTTGCATTTCAACCAATTGAGCGCACCAGCCAACTAAGTGGATAGAACATAAATTAGGTTTAAAATCAGTTGGTTGATTGGAGTGTGTTGTAGGTGTACTATGAGAACAGGTTCAGACATTTTTGCTTGGTCAGGAAATAATTGTATGTATACTTTCTTAAAACTTTAATTGAAATGTAGCGTTGGCCAGGTGGCAGGTAAGAACTCGATATTTGTGAACTATAAGCGCCATCGAAGGAACATAGTGGAAAAATTTACGAAGGCTATGGCGTTGCAGTAGCGGAAAATAGTTTGGTCTCCTGGATCATGACCTTGTTGTTTCGCCTTATAAAACACTTGCTATTTCCCTCGATCATACTCCGTTGCAATGGAATTACAGAAATGTGAACATTAAAGCCAATGAGTGCAATCTTTACGCGCAGCTGCTGTGGTGCCATCGATTTTCAATGAGTTTTAGTTTTCCAAAATCTGATACCGGGCGCTGCAGAAGCATTTTCCTAGGTAGGTTTCTTTAATGTGCCTAAAGCTGTTACACTCAAGGATTGTTATGTGAGTACTACTACATTTTATGGAGTGGAATAATGGTTCCGAGTTGCTACAGTATTATACAACGTAATTTACTCTGCAATGCTGCATTGGACGGAGTGGTGGTCGTTGAAGTACTCTCAAATTTTACCTTATTTATTGGATCTGCATCCGCTTAATCTATTTTGATCGAGTCCAACAAATCAAGCCAATCATTTCTCTTCTCCGCCAACTGAAGCCAATTAGAAAAAGCCAAGTCCTTCTCCAGCTGATTTTTTCAATGCAGTGGAGATCTCCTCTTCCTCTGCTACCAGCATTATAACCATTCGTTCGACACGACCATGAGAGGTGCCGCTGTATTTTAATTAGCTGCATTATGTATATATATGTCTTCGTAAAGGCCATTATAAGCCGATTAAGAGAACTTTATTTCTCTTTCCAACACAAATGGCAAGGATGGAACTCCGTTGGATTGCTAGACTGAATTGCCGTGTTTTTTTACACGTGTTACAGGGTTGTCCATATACTCAGCACAGGTTACTTTGACCGCTGAAAGTTAACAGAAAGTCAACATGATATCTCCGAGAATCCATTTACGCTTGAACTTCCAAACTCAATGGTGTGTAAAAAAGTCGAAAAACCATTTTTTCTCACGAAGCGGATTTTCATCTCGTCGGCTATGTTAACAAGCAAAACCCGCACGTGATCGTGGAGAAGCCAACCGATGCATCCTTAGAGAGTGACAGTCTCGAGCCTGAATAATAGATTCTAGGCTGGAGGAAATTTCCATTAAAAACCCAACAACTTAAATTCATACGCATACATAAAATTTTGTCGTTTACGGCTCCACAAAAATTTAAGCGTAGATAAGTATATATCTAAAAAAAAATACACCTACTATTATAAGTGTTAGTTCTGTTTCCTAAAGAAACGAATTCCTCTCTTTTTGAAATTGTAGTTGTCAACACTACGGAGAAGGCAGGACAAACCTAAATAGTATTAGTTTTTACAATTTATGTCGATGTCGTCGGCATACGCAAGCAATTGTGCGCTCTTGAAAAATATGTAAATATTTGAGTGGTTCAGTTCTATGGTCAATAATATTATCACCAACATCAGATTAACGAAATCACCTTATTTTGTATCAAACGGCTCGGAGAAGTCCCTCCCAATTCTGATGGATCTCGTGGTGTTTCTCAACGTCAGTTAACACAGCCGTATTTGTATCGCGGCGATACCTTATTCAGTCATCGGGGCGTAAAGGCAATTCATTTTCATACTGTCCAAAACAGATTTTAAATCTACAATCGCGAGTCTTTTCCAAAATTTGGCGTATTGTTAATACCTGATCTGTAGTGGATTTTCCCGGTGTAAAGTCACCCTGACGAGGCCCAATCAGTTTGTTGGCGATGGGTTGCAGTCTTTTCCTAGCCTATTTATATGGATTAGGCAAAGCACATATCAATCGAGCATACGAGTAAATTGTGCATACAAATTGATACATTCCCGTTATCAACTTCAGCGGAACCGCACTTGAATAGCTTAGCGCTGGCAAGCCATCGGTGGCTTAATGGCTATTTGTTCTCCATAAGAGTTCAGTGTTGACATCATCGACTCCCTTCGCCTTTGACTGCGGGGCTCGGGTTTCGATGCGGTTACCATTAAGCAGGGTGGAGAAGTTTTCCCCCACGATTCAAGTACGCTCTGGATATTGTTCACTAAGTCGTGGCGTTTGTTCTTATAAGAATTCGCCCTGGTCTTAAGAACTTCTGCAAGTTGCTTAACTTTCTGAAAAATTTCCGATTATTCTATCCTATCACCCGGCATTTTAAGCTCTTCGCACTCACGATTTTTTGGTCTCTTTATTCCTATTAAGGCAAATATGCCTCGCTATGTCTATCATAATTAGCTATCGCTTCAATCGCGTGGCCCTATTGGTGCCATCTTTTTTCTCTGCATCTTCGTGAAACTCATCTTCGTAGCAGTTGACCACGCCGACGTAGTTTCTCTACCACCACAAATCAAAAGCGGGTCCTTAGGGCATTCTACCTTTTCCTGTCTATCATATTTTTTTGATGGCGGTGATGTCAGCTTAAGTCTTCTCGAGCACATCAACCAGCAGGACAGAGGCACTTTCTCCATTAAGGGTCCAGTCATTTCAGGTAATAAAAATAATTTTTAATTAACGAACATACTTTTGTTAAGAGTTGAGCGGAGCTTCTCCTAAAATTTGTGGTGTGCGTTAATGATTATGTTGTAACGCAAATGAGAGCGGTTATTTTGCCTTTCATTGGACGCCGCTTTTAGTGGCCATTCGCAAACCATTGCAGTGCAGTAGGGATTGTGTAAATTTTTGAGAAAACATTTATATAGCGTGCCGCTTTCTCTAAGATGGACGCTCACTGCATACGCACTGGTAACCGCTTCAGGAAACTGTATCTTCGAACTCCGATAGCAATTCTAAACCTGTCATCACTTACTCCGATAGCAATTCTAAACCTGTCATCACTACTTAAGTCTTTTCCGGGCGCAGGTTTTAAATACTAATTGGAAGGATTGGGTGCTGGAATGTTAAGATTTGGAAGCTGGTGGAAATTGCTGGGTGCAAAGATATAGACGTTAATGTATATTCAATATCACAGGTTAGCAGGTCACTATACGCATTTAAAAAACAACTAAAATGTTTAGTTTCCTGAGGCTTAACCAAAACAATAAGCCCCCAAGACTCCCAACCTCAGCATTCAAGGCACCTTCATAAACTGGGTGAAAGGCATTGAGAGGCTGCAAAGTTCATGCTGTCCTCAATCTCAGAAAGTCTGTCAAAATGCTCCATTTGTGGCTTTCGGCAGCAATTTGTTTCGATTTATTCGTAGATCTATCTTGTGGATTTAATGCAATTCAAAGAAAACTCGAACTCTTACTGTGGGCGGCATGTAGTCTAATTGTTAGTGCTTTTTGAGCATCTACTTCTGCCGGGATAATGCTTCTGTGACTGGCATATATGTATATATACTCAAACTCAAGAAAAACTCAATAGAAAATGAAATCTACATCTGCTTTCATAAAGTTCCATGAACTAGGTGTGAATTTGACACGCCAAGCAGATTTGTGTTAAAAATCATTTCGCACCTGCCACGAAGTGCCACCTGTGCGGACGGGCGCTTTGACTTAAACGTACATAGAAATATTCTATGTTCATTTTTGTTCACATTTCTGCTTCAACCCGCCAACGCATTGGCTGTGGTTGCTGCTGCTGCTGCTGCCAGAAAAATGATTTTAGTGTGCACAATGTCTGCAGCCAAAATGAGTTTCGTACAAAAATGCGCAACTGTCGTCAATGATTTCCGTGCCAGCATATATGCAGCACATGCAACAGATAGCCAAATATGACTGAGCAACAAAAACATTGACAGCGTTCTACGTCAGCTAAAGTTATCAGCGAAAATGTTTACCCAGCAGTTGCTTCGGAGTAAAGAAAAAATGCCAAAAAGTTGGCCGCAAACATTTACGGAAGGCAAGGTACGTATGTATATTCGAGCACAGGGACCAATGGTGGTACCAACAGGCGACAAAGGGGGAATTATTCACTTTACTGCGATGAGACGAAATTTTTTAACGACATTGTAAGCCCCGTGTGCTGTGATGTGATTGGCGATTTGCATGTAACTTTGTGGGTTTGTTCACATATTGTACACACAAGCTGAATCTTTGCACAACAACAACGTTGGTACATACAATATTTCGTGCGTATTCCGAAACTATACATTGTCACCTGCTGAGTGAGTGTGTTGCAAGTTATGATCCCGCTGCGTGAAGTATTAAGTTGGGACAAAGCAGCCGCACGCACTTCTGCCACAACCATTGGCAAAGTTTCTGCCATCGCTGTCATAGAATATATACAACAATATATCACTGACTGTGTAAATATTCCTCGTTTGTTTGAAAAACATCTTAACTCAAAGAACAAAAAAAAAATATGAAAGAAAAAATGCTACAAGTTGTAACTTATTTAGATAGTTTTTTGCAATAAGCTTTAAATTTAGCTCAGAGTATAAAGTTGACACCAAATCTTACGCTATACATACATCTCGAGCGCAGACAAGACCTTTCTTTCGTGGTCCACCCGTGAGTTCTGTGTCGAGGAATCTTTTCACTGGAGTTATCATTAAAAAGCTGGTTTAGTTCGCCATTTCATCTCCTTCGGTACCCCTCACCCACCCGAAGAAGGCATGGGATAGTTCGCTGGAGAGCCCAAAGGGCTTATAATCTTTGCTCGACATCGTCCACGTTTCTGCACCATATTACAAGAACCGGAAAACGAAACCAAATACCTGAAAACCCGTTCCAAAAGAACAGAAAAACGATTCCGGAAGAACTGAAATTCGATTCGAAAGAAGCGAAAAACGGTTCCAGTAGAAATGAAACTGATTTGTAATTGTAATGCAAAGTACTTAGGGAAACAGTATGTTCATCAAATTAAAGAAAAAATTCTGTAGAGAAAGAAGAGATAAAATTTTTTGGAGCAAAAGGTATTGAAAGTGTTTCAGAATTTAATAATTAAATAATTTTTAGAATTTATCATATCTTTGAAATTATAAAGTTCTAATAAAAAAAATCTAAAACCAAAAACGGATTTTACTATATTTGGCCCATAGTGTCGTGAGTATATTGACTATTTTGGTGTGTTTTCGAAATTTTTTTGTTTCAACCTGTGTCAATCTTTTTACTCAGAATTTTTAGAAAGATTCTAGTTTCGCAATTTTATAAGTACAGCCCATTAAATTACTTTTAATTAAATTAAATTAATTAATTAAATTAAATTTTACTCAGAATTTTTAGAAAGATTCTAGTTTCGCAATTTTATAAGTACAGCCCATTAAATTACAAGAGGATAAAGACCAAGTTTCACTCAAGGTTCTCAAACTATATTGATGCAATTTTTTCATGTTAAGTTGTTGGAAAATAATGAATATCTAAATGCCGGGATCCCGGTATTGTATGAACGATGTACCGAAAATCGCAAAAATCAAAAAATTAACATCCCAAATACATACATATGCACAAATGTGCAAACGTATCATACGTTCATATGCTAAGTATATTGTTCGCCGATTTAGGGCACAACGCCACCGCTGCAAACAACTCAAAATGTACAAACATGTCATATTTCATCATAAACGACATTAAGAATTCAACATTTCTGTAAAATGATTTTCGGCGCAACATTTCACCAACTTCATGACAATAACAGCAGCAACAATAGTACACGTTTGAAGAGGTACGATAGGTGGGCCGTGGTGTTTATACATAGATGCGTTGGCATGTATGTATGTACATACATACCTGTATATATACAATTGTATGTATGGTAGGTCGAATATTTTCTGAAATATCCATGCAGCCGTGTTGGCGCGCGGACAGCACAACCTCTTTGAGCCGACGACCGACTATTTGGTGGGTATGTTTGTAGACGGTGAAGTGAACAGGTAGGCCGGCAGGTGGGCATGCACTTCACGCTTGGTGGCTAACATTTTTATTAAAAGCCGTTTGCACATATTCATTTTGCATATTTTTGCCTTTACAACTTCCATTTACCATATTTATATTTTTGTTAGTGTGCATTTTTTGGATGGTTTGTTGCCTTTTCGCTGTTGGCAACTGTTGAATGCGTTGCGCTGCTGTGCTATTCGATGTTCAATCCACAGAAAGTACTTAAGCTTTTTTCCGAATTTCGCAGTTTTTATGTTAATTTCCAGGAAACCATTTTTTTTTCGGCAAATGCCAAACGCATTATGCATCGAAGACGTTACCTCCCACCCGCGGTGCGGTTGAGTGGCCATACGCTTTTATTGTGTACGGATGGGAATTGAGCGAGTTTTGTGTTGACTATGTTAATTTTGCCAAGATTTGCGGAAATTGCAATAAAATGCTGGCTGGACAATTTTGTTGCATGTGGTGTGTGGGTGGTTTGACTGTCGTTGAGAATTTTTACATTAAACATTGGTTGGCGAGGCTATTAACATGCAGCTAAGTACTGTTATTTAATGCAGCACTTTCGATCGAATAAGGAAATAATAAAATCAGCAGAGCATTACATTTTAATTTNGAAGAAATACTCAAACATAATTCTTTGATGTATGATGGAAGCCGGAGGGGACATACCGTACAATGACCATTTGTACCGATTTTGGCGGAACAGTACCGCTTTTGAGAAAATTGTCCCGCTGAATATTTTTTAAAAGTCGGGACGGATAAGTGTTCCAATTTTTTATATTTGTACCGACTAAGTCCTGATTTTTCAGTGTTTTCTTTATTAATTTAATAAGAGTATCCTTGCACTGTGGCCCAAAACAAATTTTTCGCACTAACATGGCAGCAGTTTCGCTATCACAAACGACATAGAATATAACGGAGTCATAAACATAGCCAGCATCCTTATTTTCTGTGATGGTTATGTTTTATTCTGTCAAACTATCACTATATTGCAGTCTATCATTCTTGTCACAGTTGAGTTTTTTAATGAAACAATTCAAACTTGATTTTAGTCAAATTATAAAAAGTAATATTAATTCCCTCAAAAAATCATGGATATAAAAAATATAAGTTGTAGATACAGTGGTGAATATATAAATAGGGAAAAGGAAATTTTAGCATTCTTTGCCTATTCCCCTTTCGATTATTTAATGTTTATTATTTTTTATGATACTGAAAGACCATGTAAGTCAAAATTTAAAATTTTCTACAAAAACTAGCAGAATTCGACAAAGAAAATTTTAGCTTTTTAATTACATTTTTATGAAAAATTCTGAGTTTGCAGTTTTGTAGCCCATTCGATTCAAAGTGCAAATTTTAAGTAACTAGGACTTGTATGGAAGAATATGCGCGAGCAAAAAATTGCCAAAAAGCAACGCTAAGTCCAAGCTACGTCAAACGTTTACTTTATTGTAATAAAATTGAACGGTAAACATTTGTTAAAATTCGTAAAATTTTTTTAATGTTGTACAAAGTTTGAAATTTTAATTTACATGTTTTTGTAGATAGTAAGTTATATTATTTTCATAAAAAAATTAACACTTTAAACAAAACAAAGTACTTGGCATCAATTTTTAAGTAAGCTTTTTGGCCGTCTTCAGTTGGGAGCAGTTCTCGCTTGCGAGACGAAGCAAGCGAGATATCGCACTTGAAGACCACTAAAGTACGAAACACACATAAATACTTCTCTCGCATACCACAACAAAAACGCAAAGGTGAAACGCAGCCAGTAAGAAAATCATTTATCGATATCGTCAATGTTATTTTTGCATGTTTTTGGAAATCTTGGAACAAGTAATTGCATCTGTTGTTGCAACTTTATTTGATGATTCTCTGCGTCTTCTATTGCCAGATGATTCTTCAGTACTTTTTGTAACTTATCCGGCGCCATATAAAAAATAAATGTTAACCTTTTTTAATTGTGCTTTACTCCAGAATGATCCATATAACTTGCGTAGCTCATGGTGCGCACAGGGTGTGCGAATCTATAAGTGCTCAACATTCAAATGAAGATACATTATTCTCAACCCAGAAAAAGGTTTCTCTGAAACTACATCGCGTATCGCACTTTTCAAGCGAATAATACCACATCTATCGTTGGCTCACTAACCGGTAATTACATCGAATAAGTAGTTACCATTGCTCCAATAAATATTTCATTTTTAAGCAGGCGCTGACTAGCTATGTATAAATGTAAAGAATATTTGCTTAATAAAAGATGGTTTCAATGGTATGTGTGCGTAGGATTTTCGAAGAGTTTACTGAGCGACGCAATTGTCAAATGGCAACTTTGTACATATGAGCAAATCTCACGAGTTATTTTTTTAGTGTCATTTCCTTTTTCGAGAAAACAACGATCAATTTTTTCATTGAATCGGTTAATTGGCTCAAACGAGCGATGTGTTGAAAATTTTTGAAATCAAACTAAAATTACTGCCACCTACCATACAACGGTAAATGTCAGAAATCTAGTGTAATAAAACTAGTGTGCCACCAAATGAATAAAGTTGCATTGTTAAAGTTAAAGTTAAATTGTTATACATATGCGTGGAGAAAGTAATATACACTATGTGCATAAGGAATACTGTGTAAAAACTACTTTTAAATTATATAACTTTTAAGTTAAGGCGAGCAAATAAACGTGTTGGAAGACAGCGTATGGTGCTGCGGGGCGTTTACGTTACATACGCAACTACGGATTTTTGGTATGTCTTCTTCAAATTTTCATTTAAATACAATTTGGCATTGAAATTTTGTTTTTTTTATACAAAACTGAAAATAATGCATTTTTAAATCGCGTTTTTGTCGAAAAATGTAACAACTCGTGAGGTTTTCTTATATATGTATACATACATATTGCAACTTAGTGTTTTTAGATGGCAGACAAATTTGAAATATTTCAACATAAAATGATGATGTAAATTTGTGTAATGCAGAGTAGTTTAATTTGTATCCTCTGGTCTGGTAATATCAATAGCAACCCATTTCAAAGAAATATGGTTTGTCATTTATGTTTATTTATTTATTTTTAAGAATTTTCAATTAAAATACAGTTCATTCTCTTGCAAACCCATACAAACTCAATTTTAAACTACGTAGAAAACAACAGAAAATTCAAGATATTTGCACCCAAATTTCATAATTCATAATTTCAGAACAATGTATTCATTAAGTTAATTTAAATTCCCTATTTTTCAATTAATACATTCCCACAAGCGGTAGTAATTTAAAATCCAGTAAGCCATAGTTATTTACCGCAATCAGTGCGTATATTTGCACGCCTATATTAATATGTATGTATGTATATACTAGTTGAATCTGTGTGTATGTATTAAAAAATAAGCCGAACCACGCGCTACCTGTTTTTGTTCCTCGTTAACACCTTTATTTCTCCAAAACCTTGTGTTTGTGTTCCTATTACGCAGCTCTATACAAAGTCTCTACATACATATTTACATTACGGGTATTTCAAAACATCAAATTTGATGCTGAAAATATTTGTAAACAGTAGAAGTTGTGATTTTTCACACCAATCTATGCAACGTCTAGTCAACAACAGCAGTACAACGAAGAGTCATTCATTAGCTCTGCAGGTGATTGAGTGCATACCTACTTTCATACATACATATGCATAGTATGTATGAATGTATATTATCATATGCGTGTGTAAATAATTGCATAAATACGTTGTTGATTTGTTTATAATTAATTTTTACCACCCGCGACCAGCAAAATTCAGATCGGGGTTTTGTTTAGCTTTGTTGGCTCTCTATTTATTGCCGCATCCGAGATATGCACACACTTCCCTGTTTACGTAATGTACTCTTAGATAATAGGTGTTTTATGTTTTTTTTTTCGCTACAACTGACGGATTGCTGCTGCTTCACTGCATTGAATAGATAATGTTAGTGTATTTTTCCATTTTGGTCTAAGATATGGAATACCAGATAAGTTTCGGCATGCTGGCATTTGTTCTATTGTGCTCCTAACTATATAAGTGTTTAAACTCGTACCTCGTATTTTAGAAAATTAATGGGTATCTGCAAAATTGTGTAACACAATTACTTTATTTTGGAAAGTAAGAAAGTAGTAGAAAGCTTTATCACTTTATGGTGTGACGAATAAAAAATAATAGGAAAAGTATTTTAAAATACAAAAAACAAGTTCTGCTTTTAGACTCCATACAATCTTTGATGTAGATTTTTGGCAATTGAATGCCCCACCAGCTGCCTGGTTGTCAGGAAGAATATCTAATGCATGCCAATTAATAGGAGCATCGATCAGCCATCTGTCAGCTTCCTTGCCTGCTATTAGTTTAGCTTGAGAAATATTGTAAATATCTGATAGACGGCAACTGAGACTGAGTGGGAGCTTTCGTTGGTATACTTTATACCCACTTTCTACCTTCAGATCTAACTTGGAGCTGTTAGTGTAGATGGCTCCCTAACCGGTTTTCCGGATTGATAGTAAAACCTGCTCCTTCGCACCAGGTTTCCACAACTTGTAAGGCGCCCTGAAATGGGATACATAGAGCAAGGTCTACTGAAAATATCACCGAGTCGGCAACAGTAGTCTATTAGATATATGTTACTCCCATACCACTGAGTTTTCACATAAGAATCAGCTGTATTGGAGATATGTAGTATAGTACACCGATCATGATGATTTTTTTCAGGTGGACCATATATGACAGAAAATAGACTGCGGATTTTCATGCAGAAAACGGAGCCTGAAAACATGTACCACTTAACTATTTACTAAATGTATACAAATTTATTTACTTTGCTTATAGTTAAGTGATACATACTTCTAGGCTTATCAGTAGACTGAGAACTTTTATGCAGAAAACGGAGCATAGAAGTATGTACCATATATTTATAAGCAAGGTGTATAAATTTGTATACATTTATTTTATAGTTAAGTGGTACATATTTTTAGGCTCCGATTTCTGCATAAAAATCCGCAGTCTACTGATAAGTATTTATTTCACACAAAGTCACACGTCTAGCTGTCTATGTGAGGCAGTTATAAAGCAAAATCTCATATCTGAACAATCAGTCTTATTGTAGTCGTGGTGTATCTTATTGTAGTCGAATCTTGCCGGTTCCGATAACCGATAAATAGAAATATTGACCTTATTTTACCAATATCTTGAAAAACGAACCAGATCGGAATTTAAGATTGGGATTTTCGAGCACCTAAGGACATTATGAAGATACCCCTTCTTCGACTGTTAAGCTAGACGTATCTTAGGAATAAATAGTGCTTTTGCATGGGGCCAACCCTTGGGTATGAAACTGCATAAGTTTTATACAAGCCATATGCCCCCTAGCAAACTCTCCTTAAATTCTTTATAACACTTAAACCTACTGATATAGATTTCTGTGCATTTTTGGTAATAAGGGAAGGTTTGTTGCAGCATTTTCAGCAATATGAAGCAGCAAACCGATAGCTTTTGATATTAGTTGATTAAAAGTTGAGTTTGGAAAAACTGCTAAATTGGAAAATATGTCATAAAACAGAAACAAAAACCTCCTGCGAAGCTGCTTTTGAAGGGACCATAATTACTTTAAAATGTTTAGCCTTAGACTCAAGCGATTCTTCCTTGTGAACATAGATATAGCAAGTTTTCGTAAGATATCTAAAAATTTTAAGGTCAACCGCTCTCTATATACTTTCTTGTAATCAGGAAATACCTAAATCTGTGCTTGTATGAACTAGGCATACAACCGTTATATGCCTATCGTCTTCTGGGTAAAGTCAATTATTTTATGGAAATTTATGGAAGAAAGATATGTCGCTACTTCAGGTTATTATTTGACGCGAAATTCTAGAGTCTTCTTTTCTTCATTAAAACTGCTCATTAGTTTCATAAAAGTTACTTAGCAATAAGCCAGAATTTTAAGATGCTACATAAGTATGCACATCGTCTTAAGCGGCAACTCAATTAACCCAGATTTACGAAAATTGCTATCTGCACATTGCATTATTGTATTATAATTATGCCAACCAAATGGTATGTTAATGACAAATTCCGTAAATCTCGGTTTACCTCAGTTCACTTCTTTATGAGCATAAATACAAAATGTGCACATTTTCAAAAGTGCATTAACTCAAAAATTGCGATTTGATAGAAAAAATTAAAAACATATATAAGTATGTATATGTAGCTTAAACTTTTTCTTGAAAGTAGATATGTTTTTAGAATTTTATAGGAGAGCAAAAAAAAAACTTCTTATAGCCACTTTTTTAAGTCTTTTGCAAAACCGAGAATACGAAATTTTGAGCATTTAAAGTAAAGCCAAACGCTATACAAATAAAAAGGATTCGATGTTGATTTAAAGATTTCGTATTGTTTTGCTTTTAAAGAATTTTCTGCGCCTCTTTTGGGCTTGGAAATTCGGGTTTCATTGAATAAAAACGAGAAGTAATAAAACAAGCACCATCATCCTTTTGGAGGCTACACATTTTTACTTTCTCTTGCTTCCAATAGCAAAATATGAGTTTTCGCAAAAAGTGGACTTAACAACTTTACATTCTAAGCTTGCGATATGTGAATTATGTGCATAGGCATGCACTTGCAGATTTGTAGCGATGCATCGCGATGATTGAATAAAGTACTCTTTACGCTCTTATGTATGTATACCCACACATTTTTGAGTATTTACGTGTGTATGGACGTATGTACATATGTATGTATTCACGTGTTTTCAGTATTCATATGAAAAGCAAAAATGTCAGTATGTTTTGTGCACTTTATTTGCTCTCATCAGTGCGAAAGCGCATTTGCATAGGGAAACTGCATTGAATTGCGAAAGTCGTTTACTACACTCAAGTGTACTTCAATTTGTCTACTTACTTGCCAACTTACACTCCTCGTGCATACATATATTTGTACGCAAGAGAACATATGTACATATGTATGTATGTACATATATTAATGCATATGCATGCACTTGTTTCGCAAAATTCAGGTAGTGGAATTTCCGTTTCGGGGTGTGAATTTGTCTACAAAAAATTTTTGTTTCAAAGAATAATGAACGCATAACTAAATATCGGATACGTTCTTCAAGAATGTATTAACTGAAAATTTCTTATTTGTCAGGGATGCATGATATAAAGAATTTATAAAAGTTTTGAATTAATACACTTTCGAAGAATGCGTGCGTTATGTACCCTAGGCAAGAAGGTTAATTTAGGTAGATTGCTTTGGAAGCCTCTAAGCTATGGTGAGAATTTCGGCAATTTACTTATTCCACGGCAATCATAGCCAAATGTGATGAAATTACTTCTGTAATTTTAATAATATTTTGGCAACCTTAACGTCGCGGCTTATAATGAATGCATGTTTGGTCCAACACTTAGACAAATGATCGATTTTTCCGCGGCATGGATTATATATATTAGCAGCACCTGACTTCAGCAGCGAACCATCCGTGACACGAGGGTGTAAGTCAATTTACCACAGGTTTTGAGCAAAAACAATATTTACGTGTATTTGGTTGTTGGTTCTAGTCTCTAAGGTGTCAAAAAAATATTTTGGTGCTTTAAAATCAATGCGTGCTATGTGAAATACANAAAAAAAAAACAAAATAAAAAAAAGTAAGAAAGTATAAGTTCGGGCGGAACCGAACATTAAATACCCGGCGCAAGTATTTAATATATGACTTTCACCTTTCCGAAAGCTAACGCTACATGGTAAGCTGGGGCGTATCAATTTTGAGTAAAATAAAGTCCTTAAATTTCGGAATTTTGAAGTTTCAAGCAGTTCGGAAATTTAGCGTTATATGAAAAGCGGCCTCAATTTTAGTCCGATTTCAAAAATTTTCAACGGTTTGCTTTAATGTGGCAAGCACAATAACCATACCGAGTTTGGTACAAATTGGTAGAACGGTTACCGAGATACATATATGTGATCATAAGTGGGCGGTGCCACGCCCATTTTCCAAACTTTTACATATACACGGACAGACGGACGGACAGACAGACATGGCTTAATCGACTTCTCTATTTATTCTGAGCTTTTATGTATACATTTGTCTATATCTTTCTCGATTCGTTTTGCCTGTTACAAACAACCGTTATGTGAACAAAATTAATATACCCTTGTGCACAAGTGCGCTCGTGTATAAAAAAATTATATAAAAATAAATAAAATTATTTTAACTTTCTTTCTTGGTCAAATTGTTAGCTTCCAGAAGCATTGATCAACCCTTTGCCAGGCCCAGTAGTCAGCGTTTGTGCTTTTGAGTCAGGTAAACGTACCAAAAGCTCATTTTCAATCCCTTCTTTTGTATCAAATAAGGTTTCACATGCAAATAGATTTAGTCAATTTAAAATTTTTCTAAAAAGAAATAAAAAGGACTTGACATTTTAGAGATCAAATAATTTGAATCAAATCAAATCAGCTGCTCTACTTTTACTAACTCTTCAAAATGCCTTGAGCTCAAAAAAAAATTTTTCAATATGGATTCTTTTTAATATTTTTATCTGGTGGAGCTGCAGTTGGAAAGCCACTCGTCATGTTTCAAAACATTGTGAACACATTTAAAGAAAATATATATCATACTTATTTATCGGGCCTAACTACGATATTTCCATCGATTTACACAAGAAATATGAGCGTATGTTCAACATGTTCATCAAATCTTGAATAGCTAAGGTAGCGTTTATTCTCGTTTCGGCATAAATAATAACCGATTTCCACTAACCATTTTTTTTTAATTATTAGCTATAAATTGGGCAATAAAAAATAGAAAATTAATCGAGATAAAGTTAACTGAGTTTCATTAAAATAAAATCTTAGAACAAACAATTCAAAAAATTACATCTCACTGAACCAAATATTTCCTCGAGATTCAGATCCTAATATGATGTTTCCACGAATCCGCAACAAATTAAATAAACTTTCATTCATTACAGAATTTCTAAAAACTATGCACATAAAAATTGGCTAAATTAAACCAATAATACGATTACACTAAAGTAATCAAAATCATTCAAATGGTATTACCCGGTTTAGATATTTTTTATTTAGTAAACAAAAATCGTATATTGTTACAACATCACTGACTTCTGCGGTGTTTTTTTTTAGGCGGAACTGATGGCTATCTCAAAGGTCGCATCACCGGTTCATTGTCATCACTGATTCCTAGTCATCACATCTACATCTTCACTGACAGCCAGGCGGCAATTAAATCTCTGGCAAATATGTCGCTGACTTCAATAGCAGTTGCTCAATGCCGCCGATCTCTCAACGATATGGGTGAGATATTTAGCACAAATGTTGTGTTGGTATAAAGCTACTGCAACATTCAGGAAAACTGCAAGACCCATGACGAACTCGCGCGTCATGAAACGACATTGCCTAATACAGACATAAAGAATACTCCCGGCAATCCCTCTTCAAACATGAAAATTTCTACTGAAAGAAAAATTCATAGAAGTTGCCAATAAATGATGGCGAATAGAACCGACCTGTCACATTGCCAAAACACTCTGCCCAGCCACAAACGCCCAACGCACCAAGGCTCTAATTATCTAAGGAGGCAGAACATTCGCACAGTGACTTGAGTTCACACCGGACACTGTCTGATTGGAATACACGCAGCTAGACTAGGCGCACCCTCGAACGACTATTGCATAAGCTGCATGGATGAAGCTACTGCCCGGATCTGTCAAAACGTAGAGCAAAAGCTCTTGGGAGCCATTTTTTCAAGGATTTCGATGAACTCAAAGCTGGGACCGTTAGAAGCCTATACACTTTTTTGCAAAGCACCAAGTAGTTTACAGGGGAACGGTAATAATTAAAAAACCTCATGCGGTATCACAAAGGACCCTGAGCCTAAGTGAGTCCTGCTCTGGACTGGCGCCCGACCTAAACTAACCTACAACATTCCTGAACATGTGTTCTAAAAGGTAGCATGCGACATAACTCTATTGAAAAAATCCTTTATAAACTCAAAAATATTTTATAATACCACAACACCTTGTGAACTCCCTAAATAAAAAGATAGTTTACGAAATTCGTGATCTACATATATATGTGTGTAGTATCATCTCTGAGACTTTGGAGCAAATCTATATTCGCGTTTTTTTAGAAATTGAATTCCAAACTTCAATTGCGATTACCCAAAAGTCG